>NW_005871207.1:587494-604375 GCF_000147115.1 Myotis lucifugus | reverse complement strand
GGGGGAGAGAGATCAAACATCAATGATGAGAGAGATCATTAATGGGCTCCCTCCTGCCCACCCTCGCTGGGAATCAAGCCCACAAACCAGTGCATGTGCCCTTGACTGGAATAGAACCCTGGGACCCCTACAGTCTGCAGGCCAATGCTGTACCCACTGAGCCAAACCAGCCAGGGTGGAATAACATTTTAAAAAACAATTTCGTAGGAAGAAAGGATAGCTTTGATAACAGTTTGTCTATTATGCCATGTGATTCTCTTAGTTTCTACCTTTCAGTCACATTCAATCACTGTAAAGCCATATTCCTGGGTCATATTTTAGTAAGCATTGAATAGGACTTCACCAAAGTCTTTTATAGTATATAGCTATCATTTTACTAAGAAATCAGTACAGGCAATTTCTCAGTTTCTTTTTTCTGTACCTCACTATCATGAAGATAAAAATAACCCTATGAGATGCTTTTCTGCTCTCCCAGAGTAACTGACTACTTCAGAAATTACCATGGAGGCAGCTGTGATCTGTTGCTGGCCTGCATTTATCTTAAGGCTCTACTAAATGCTTTATTCAATGCCCCAAGGAAGATTTAATTTCATAACCCAAAAATGAAAGCTTATTTTATAGTAAAAATTCTGTAGGGCAGTAAGGAAATCCATTCATTTATTCAGCAAATAATGAATCTCCTTCAGGTGCTGGAATGTAAGAGTAAATAAAACAGGCTTTGTGCTCTCATGGAGAAGGTAGACTTTTTTTTTTTTGTAGGAAACAGACAACAATAATAAATAAATAAAAACACCTTGCTGTTCCTGCAGAGAGCTCAAGGAAGTGACAAGCAAGTCATCTGGGGTATAGAGTACAGATGCTACAATGGGATTGAGTTGTGAGTATATTTAGAATACTTATAGAATTTCAATGATTACAGTGTGGCTAGAGCAGAATATACTATTATAGAGGACTGGTAAGAAGTGAAATCAGAAAGGTAATCAGGGGTAAAATCATTTTTTATTTCTTAAGGCTGCCATTCAAAGTTTTGGTGTGAGGTTACAAAATAGAACAAAAATAAAATTTCCTATAGACAGTTCCGATCTTTTCATGAGATTATTATTACTTTTTTAATTCTTGTGCTTTATTTCTTTTCTGGATCTTATTCCATAAAGCCTCTTCAAATCCCCTCAAATGCCCCCAAATGCCATGCTCTACTTAGGTCATATTTCCCTCCAGAATGGTGGTCATAAAAACTATTTTTTTCTTCAAGATTAACCTTTCGTTGTTTCCATAAATCTCCTTCCTCCTCCCAAGCTTTCACAACATTTACTTCCCAAAGCAAGAATGCAAAATATAACAAATCAATTAAAACAGGTCTATGAGGGGGCAGTATTTTGTGGTTTAGAATATAAGATTCTTTGTATATTTTTAACCTTCTCCCTTGCCCCATTTTCTTAGGAAACTTTTCTTAACTTTCTGGTAGTTTGGTTGTTCTATGGGGCTTACATGTTTTTGTCTTTAGCCATTAATAACGTAGGAAATGAAATGAAATACTTACAGAACTGCTAGCAGTTCTTAGCTCAACACTTAAGTTTTGTGACTGATAAAAATCTTAAATGGGCCCAGCCAGAGTGGCTCAATGGTTGAGCATTGACCTATGAGCCAAGAGGTCAAAGTTCAATTCCCAGTCAGGTGTCAGGGCTATACCCAGGTTGCAGGCTAGTGTGGAGCATGCAGGAGGCAGCTGATCAGTGATTCTCTCTCAATGTTGATGTTTCTGTCTCTCTCTTCCTCTCCCTTCTCTCTGAAATCAATAAAAGTATATTTTTAAAAATATTAAATGGTTAAAGATTTCATTAAGCTTTATTGATTCCATTGATCTTTTTTTGTTTGTTTCCAATAAAGCTGAAAATTTTAATTTACATTTTTTTGAATTGTATATTCTTTTTTTAATTTTATTTATTGTCTAAAGTTTTACATATGTCTCCTTTTCCCCCAATTGATCCCCCCCCCCAGCCATTCAGACCCTGGGCAAGCCCCCACTGCCCCAGTATCTGTGTCCATTGGCTATGCAATATGAGTGCATGCAAGTCCTTTGGTTACTCTCTAACCACCTCCCTTCCCTGCCATTTGTCTCTGGATGTATTCTTGTTCATCAAATTATGTTGATCATTATATCCCACATATGAGTGAGATCATGTGATATTTATCTTTCTCGGACTGGCTTATTTGGCTTAGCATAATGCTCTCCAGTTCCATCCATGCTGTTTCAAATGGTAAGAGTTCCTTCTTTTGTACAGCAGCATAGTATTCCATTGTATCGACGTACCACAGTTTTTTAATCCACTTGTCTGCTGATGGGCACTTAGCTTGTTTCCAAATCTTAGCTATTGTAAATTGTGCTGCTATGAACATACGGGTGCATATATCCTTTCTGATTGGTGTTTCTGATTTCTTGGGATATATTCCTAGAAGTGGGATTAGTGGGTCAAATGACAGTTCCATCTTTAACTTTTTGAGGAAACTCCATACTGTTCTCCACAGTGGCTGCACCAGCCTGCATTCCAATCAGCAGTGCACGATGGTTCCTTTTTCTCCACATCCTCGCCAGCACTTGTTGTTTGTTGATTACAAAAAAATGAAACTAGATCACCAACTTAAACCATACAAAAAAACAAACAAAATGGCTAAAGGACTTAAGTGTAAGACGGGAAACGATAAAAATCCTACAAGACTCCATAGGCAGCAAAATTGCAGACATATGTCATAGCAATATCTTTACCGACACAGCTCGTAGGGCAATGGAGACTAAGGAGAAAATAAACAAATGAGACTACATCAAAATAAAAAGCTTCTGCACAGCAAAAGAAACCATCAACAAAACAACAAGAAAGTCCACTGCATGGGAGAACATTTTTGCCAATGCTATTTCAGATAAGGGTTTAATCTCCAAAATTTACAGGGAATTCATACAACTTAACAAAAGGAAGATAAATGATCCAATCAGAAAATGGGCAAAGGACCTAAATAGACACTTTTCAAATGAGGACATACAGTACAGAAGTCTGAGAGACATATGAAAACATGCTCAAAGTCACTAATCATCCGAGAGATGCAAATCAAAATAACAATGAGATACCATCTCACACCTGTCAGAATGGCTATCATCAACAAATCAACAAATGATTCCATTGATGTTAATCTACATTAGATAGAATTGACCTATGAATACATTCCACCACTTCTATGCCTTCTTTTCTAGGTCTACATTACACAGTGGAAGTAGATGGATATATATTTCTGTTTATCTTCTAAAATATCATCACCTGTCACAATATTTGTTCAATAATAAAATGCTAGAATAACATTCTCTGAAATTGCAAGAGACAAGGTTTCATGAATAAATAGCAGCTAGCATATTTACCTTGTCTGGAAAAGAAGTAACAGAAGCGCTTTGTGTCAATCAATATGAAAATGTAATTTAATCCAATGAGACAAAAATCGATTTTCCTTTCTCAAAGTTTCAAAGTAGTTAAATATCACCTGTTCTGCTTAATTAGTTTTTGATATTTGTACAAACTCACCTTTAAACTTCATAACAATATAGTTTTTGTTTGAGCTTCAGATTTCTTTTCTCTGCCTAATTGCCTTCTGTTTTAGCTGCCTATAGAGAAAAAGGGAAAGCCTTTTCTGCTGAGAAACCATGCTATTTTAGCAATAGTGCCTAGTATTTTCAGGCTGCAATGATTAGAACAGCCTTCTGTTGCTGGGCTGAACTCAGTAAATAAAGCTTTGTCTGCAAACCTTAGACTTACCACAAATCCACCATCGATTTTGAAAAAAAGGTATATTTGAAAGATATATTATTGGTGATGTTTATAAAAACAGAAAAGGCATATATGAGTAACATAAGAATTTAAAACCTGATTTGAAATGCCCTGGCCAAAGAGCATATATGTAATGAATTAGAATTTAGAAAGGAGACAGGTTGAATAGACATATCCAAAAGTACAGATAAATCACATGATTTGGTACTTCCAGGGCAAAACTATCTCAAGTTTAGGAAGAATGAATAGTAAGGCCCATAATTATTGCATTATGGAGAGGTACAACCCAGACTTCCCTTCCAGGAAGAAAGCATTGCCTATCAGCCTTCAGCCATTAGAGCTTTCAGGATGATCTCACCTGCAGAGAGCACTTTGCTCAAGGTCATGCCCTTTCTGGGTAGTGGAAGTAGGAGAACACAAGGGTGGGGAAGGTACAACACAGTACAGCTTAGATGAACCATTTCCACTCCAGAGCTCCTGAGGGTTGGGCAGAAGTTGTTGGACCTGGCTTGCACCCTTTTCTCGCCCCCCCCACGCCCCCATCAGTGTTGATAGCAAGGGTTTGCTCATAATAAACATCTGCCTCACATTTGGCTTCTCTCTGAATATGATTTATGACAGCACTTTTGCCCACTTACAGAAAAATAAAAACATATGTGTTAAGAAAATGAGCTTTTGCCCAGCCAGAGTGGGTCAGTGGTTGAGGGTTGACCTATGAACCAGGAGATCATGGGTGATTCCCAGTCAGGGCACATGCCAGGGTTGTGAGCTCAATCCCCAGTAGAGGGCATTCGGGAGGCAGCCAATCAATGAATATTACCCATCATTGATACTTCTCACTCTCCCTCTCCCTTTCTCTCTGAAATCAAAAAAATATTTTTAAAAAAATAAAATTTGTTTTCGTTAGTCTTATTTTATTCAAAAAATAGTTTGGCCTCCTGATCATAATGGGTCCTTGATCAATTTTTCACTCTCAGTTTCCTCTTCCAAAAAATGGGAATAAGAGGAAACCAAAAATACCAATGCTTTGTGGATATGATGAAATTGAATAATGTGCATATAATTTTTATATATCTGACACATAGTAAACACTTAATACATATGTTATATTTTTAATAAAAACAGAGAGAGTGAAAAATAAGCCTCATTAATTTTAATCCTACATGGTTTAAAAATGTGAAGTTTGTGATATAAAAACCATATCAGTCAATTATTGGACCATAATCTTACCTCTATTCTAAAAAAGAAAATGATACTAGTAAGTGTTCCATCCAACAGAAGTGGAATTATGAACAAGGGCATTTTTTTTTCATGACAAAAAATGTGTGTTGGGGAGGGAAGTTGATCTTATTCTATATGCTGATTTATGTCAATCTTCATTACTGCTGTCCCTTCTAAATTGCCATCAAAGCAACTGAATCAAAAATACAAATTTGGGGAGAGAAATCTTTAGATGCAGCAAAAACCAGCAAGGATACTCTGACAGTCAGTCATTCTTCATTTTCCCCATCCACTCATTTTCTGGCTTTATTTTGTGCTGCACCTCAGAGGCTGTATTGTAAGGACAAAGATTCCATGACCAGCTGGCTTCCTGGAAGTGAAGGTAGTGAGGAGTACCTATAGAATATTGCAGACAGGGAGAGGAAAGAGAGACTTATTTAAATGTTTGCTTATTTTTACATTTTTTGGCTCCCTTCCTGTTTCTGCCAATCATCTCAGCAATAGCTGTGTCACTCCTAGACTACCACCTGCCTCCAGAGTTGTAGTTCTTAGTGATCTCAGGTGGCCCTGGTTCTTCCCTGGGTCCATTCATCTCCGGGGTAGTTTTGGGTTTTCTGCTATTGCTAATTGCTGATTACCTCACAATCCCTTGCTTATTTCCTTAAGCCCGCCTTTGCTCATGAAAGTAATGCCTCTATTGGAGTGTATTTGTTTGACTCATCTAGGATGCATTCTGGTTTCTCATGGGGCCCAAACCAATAGCATACTATCTTTATATATCCTATATAATAAAAGGCTAATATGCAAATTTCCCTCTCGGGAGTTCCACTGGGAGTCCAGGAATTCGATTGCTCACTATGACATGCTCTGACCATCAGGGGCGGAGCGGAACATGGTGGGCAACCAGCTGCAGTGGCGGGGTGCTGAGGGAGTGAGGGAAGGAGGAGGTGGGGAGGCAGGGAACCTGATTGGCCCTGATCCTAGGGACCCTACCTGTGCACAAATTTCTTGCACTGAGCCTCTAGTATATATTTATCTATCTATAGATATAGATAGATATAGATAGAGATAGAGATAGAAATAGAGATAGAGATATAGATAGAGATAGAGAAAGAGATAGAGATATTTAGATAGATATCTATAGATATGAATATTTTTTTTTTTACTTTTTAGGGCTATACTGTAAGCACTTCAAGTATGGTAATTAGACTAATATTAAATTTTTTCTTCCACTCTTTGAACCTACCATGACGCTCATACATATACTCAGTAAATAACTGTATATTAAAAAAATACTTTCTCTTACTACATTTTGGTATAATATTTTTTATATAGGAATAATACAGGAGTGGGCAAAAGTAGATTAAATTACCAGCCATCGTTACATAAAAGATAAACCATAAGTAAGGATACAAAATAATAACAATTATAATAAGACAAATAATACAATGATAAATAAATAATAATACAAAAATAAACTCTGTTTTGTGTACTAACACTGTAAACCTACTTTTGCCTACCCCTATATTATGAGCTGTGTTATGGAAATTTAGCTCTCTGCTGCATGTCTCTCAAACTAATGCTCATCTCTAAGGAGACTATTTTAGGCTAAGAAAACGTTATATAGCAACAAACCTGTCTCCAAAAGTAATAATCTACTCATTTATATTTTAATTGCATCTCTCTGAGAGAGAAATGCTCATACCCTTAGAATGAAGAACATTAAGTTTCACTGAATATAAAAGTAATTTTATTGAAATATGAAGTAATTAGGATAATCTGATCATATGTCTTCCGATCAATACAGAACTACCTATTTCACGTTGTATAAACATTGCCTAGTGGAAAAACTAACTTAGAATGATGACATTTATAGTACTGTTGATTCCTTATTAATTTGCCTTCAAGTAATAAAAATATATTTAAAAAATCTCTGCTATATTAGAGATACTTTCTGGGTATTTACCTGTATAATTTTTTCATTTGTATGAAAGACCTCAAGGGAATCTCTGTATGTGATTATAATTCTTTATAAGAGATTCCCCGACTCTCTGGTTTCATGAAGACGAGTGAGGACAGTTTGAGTTTGGCTCTAGTTGAGGTCAGCAGAGGCCATCTCTTCCATGGTGGAGCCAGAGATCAGAGCAGAGAGCTGAGGGTGAGTGCTGATGGACAATCTTAGGATACCGGGGGCCAGAGAAGCGGTGAAAGGCAAAAATAGAAACAATTGAGGCCAGCAGTTATCCAGCCAGAAGGCAAGTTTGCTTTCTGAGATCATATCAGACTCTCTTTGGAGAATTCCAGTTACATAATGAGTCAGAATCAGACTAAGAAGCCGAATCAGAAATTGCGTTGGCCGTGGTGGCTTTGTAATACGTCAGATTGGCTATGCGGATCTACGTTTCCCAGGTTTCCACTCTCTGAATGTTTCCATTTAAGATGGGCCATGGAACAGGTTCTTGTGTGAGATCCAGAGGGTGAGATGAAGCAGCAGCCATGATGCGGTTCACACTCCTGTCACTCATCTGCCAGCTCATCTCACCATTCTCCTCGGAGGGTGATAGTGGAGCTCAGATGTCATTTGATCTTTGCTTTAACCACACACTGATGAGAACTTAGAATAGTTTAAATATTGATATATTTAATTAAATATTATTCTGACCTAGTTGTTTAATCTCCTGATGTTTAATTAAATATTATTCTGCCCTAGTTGCCCCAAAATTAAGGATTACAATATAGGTTTTGATATCTTTTTTTAGTAAACTCAAAATTTTCCTCCAAGTATAGAGAATTTCTGGACATCATCTGTGAGGGAACTTTTTAAATGGTGGAGACACACACACACACACACACACACACACACACACACACACAGCAAAACAAAAAACAAGCTCTTGCTTCAATTTTCTATGATGTGCATCAAATATTTTACATCAAGTAAGTACTCGGATAATAATAGATGTTCCCTTCAAGAAACAGAAGCACACTTCTGAATTTCAAACTGAGAAACCTATGGCATTTACTTCATCATCTGAAAATGAAAATTACTACAAAAAACAGCAACTGTTCTACTTTGAAAAAAAATGATAGGTGGTAAACTATGTATATATGACTCAGAGAGAATTATGAATTTAAGAAGTAGCACAATTTTGTAATTTATTTTACAGATCATTTAAAATACACACAATAGAGTTTCTGCTACATTATGTTTAGCTTCTCATATTCTTTTTTATTTAAATTTTGTTCTTCATACCAAAGAGGAGACATTTTTCATTACCTTTGCCTCCAATCAATGAAAACCATGATTACCTTTCTTCTCATGATTACCTAAACATTGCATAAATCATCCTTACCTAGTAAATATTAGTGAAGATCTATTCAATGACAACATCAGAGTTTAAAAAAAGAGAGAATATTTACATACAATATAAAATAACTACAAGAAGCCCTGGTCCATGTTATTCAGTGGTTAGAGCATCAGCCATAGAACTAAAGGACCATGGGTTCAATTCCCAGTCAAGGACAGGTACCTGGGTTGCAGGTTTGAGACACATTTCTCTCTCTCTCCCTCCATCTCTCTCTCTCTCTCTCTCTCTCTCTCTCTCTCTCTCTCTCTCCCCTCCTTCCCTTGCACTCTCTCTAAAAATCAATGGAAAAAATACCTTGGGTGAAGATTAACAACAACAACAAAATAACTACAAGAAAATGTGTTACCACATACATTTCTATTAACACTAATAAAATAAGATTTGAAAGATTAAAACTCAGAGACTAAGAAGCAGACTAAGAAATTGCATTGGCTGTGGTGGCTTTGTAATATGTCGTTTTGGTTTTGCTCATCTACATTTCCCAGATTTCCACTCAGAGTGGTTCAGTTGAAGACGGACCACAGAACAAGTTCTTGTGTGAGATCCGGAGGGCTGAGATGAAGCAGCAGCCATGCTGCGGTTCACACGTGCTGCTGTCACTTATCTGCCAGCTCATCTCCTGAGCATGAGGTTACAGCCAGGACCGCAACTGTTCCACGGTTCCCTGGGTCCTCCTCAACTTTGTCAGCTTTTAGGCCAGGCATTGAGCTCCATGGGAGAAGGTAATGGCTTCTGCTGGACAGCCATACCATCAATGTCAGAGGCAGCAGAAGCTGACAGAGTTCAGTCCAACCTTATGGGGTCCTGCTTGTCTTTGTTTTCTGCCACTTCATAGACATATTCTCCTCCTCACTTCCTGCCCTGCACACCCCAGGCTCCAGCATCAGACATGGGCACGACTCCTCACAGAGAATGCCCGAGCAGCTCCTGCCTTGGGTTAGGTCACGTTCCTGTGACCGATTCCTCCTAGTGGTTCAGCTCCTCTGATTGAACCGGGTACACTGGCTCCTAAGAAGAGCCTTCCACATGTCTACCTACTTTAAAGAATCAGTGGTAAAACATTTAAAATCTGTAATTTCAAATCAAATTATTCAAAATAATTTAATATTAATTACATGTATTAGAATGCATTTACTTGATAATGGATTAGAATTTATAGATGAACAAATGATAATACATATGGTAAGTCTGGTGTCACAAGTAGAAGTGCATGAAAATAGGTATGTTTGCAATATGCTTATTTAAGGATCCAATTTTCACCTGAAATGTGTCATTTGTTTTTGCGTTATTTGATGATAAGTTCTGGAATTATATTTTCTTGATTTTAAAGGGCCTTTAAAGTCCTTTGAATTATAGGTACACATTTTCTTTACTGAAGGCTCTGAGTACATAATTTATGAACTGAGTCAAACACAAAAGTGACATAAATTTGTTTTAAAGGAATATGTATTGGATAAATTATGCTAAAAGGTACAGTCATACACAAAAATTACTTTGATAAAGTTTTGCTTTTATTTCCTCATGAAATATTAAATCTATAATTTTTAAAAATATATATTTTTATTGATTTCAGAGAGGGAGGGAGAGGGAGAGAGAGATAGAAACATCAATAATGAGAGAGAACCGCTGACCAGCTGCCTCCTGTACGCCCCCTTACAGGGGACCAAGCCAACAACCCAGGCATGTGCCCTGACTGGGAATCGAACCTTGATCTCCTGGTTCATGGGTAGACAGACACTCAACAACTAAGCCATACTGGCCAGGTTAAATCTATAATTTGCGTAAGCTATTGTCAAGCCTAAACGTGAGAAGCCTAAAGAGAATCAGATATCTCTTTTTGACCCATTTTAAAGAACGTAGCTTATCTATAATCAGTGGGTTGAGCTACATGAGTGAATTTGAAAATCCATCAACCTAGTAGGAACATTTTAGAAAACAAAGTAGTTATAAAAACAAGTTTCATGAACTAGAAAGAATCACATTTTTAAATTTTAGGTTAAACTTCAGGTTTCAAATGATCAATAGGTAATATGGGAGAAAAAATGGTTTTGTTAAGTTGTGATAGTGGTAATTGCTAAGAGAAACAAAATTATTTTTCCTGCATTCAATATTTATGTTAGAATCATGGACTAGCTGCCCTGGCCAAGTGGCTCGGTTGATTGGAGTGTACCCCATGCACCGAAGGGTGTAATGCCTGGTCAGGGCACCTACCTAGGTTGCCAGTATGATCCCTGATCAGTGTGTGTATGAGAGGCAACCAATATCACACATCAATATCTCTCTCTCTCTCTTTCCCTTTCTCTCTCTCTAAAAATCAATAAAAACATACCCTCAGGTGAGGATTAAAAAAAGAATCATGGACTAGCAATGTAATCTATCCGATCAAATAATAGAGAAACATGGTAATTAACCATATCTCCACTACCCTTCCATTGGCTCCATTGGCTTGCCCCTCACACACCAATCAGGGATGAGGCTGGCAAGCCAACCTCCCACAGCCCCTCCCATGGCCACTGACACCCAATCGCCCCCCCCACCCCAACTGGGGGCTGGGCCTGCCAGCCAATTGCCCGCAGCCCCTCCCCCCAGCTGGCCCAGGCCTGATCAGCCCTGATTGGCGTGGGCCGGCCAGCCAAACTCCCGCCATCTCCTCCTCCTGACAGGCCCAGACCCGATCCGCCCCTATTGAGTCCAGGACAGTGGGACCCCACCCGTGCACAAATTCAGGCACTGAGCCTCTAGTTGTACTATAAAATCAAAAGAAGAATTGGGAATAAGTTCAATAATATCACTATAAATACATCATCTATTTTCCAAATGTCCATCTTTGGTAAGGGCCAATCTAGCTTCTCTTAGTGTGGTCAATTTTGAACTTTACCTCTGAAAAATTGTTATATCATCCATCCCGTACTAAAAAATATAAAAATATTCTATTCCTAGTCACTTTCTTTAATTATTTCCACTCTCTTGTTTTCTTTGCTTGGACTAAGTACACAGAGTCAAGCTTTCTGTGATAACTTAAATTGAAGTTTTCCAAAAACACATTACTAAACATGTTTTTGTTAATAAACCCTTATTCTTAAATAATTGTCTGTGAGTAATAGACTTCATCTTGCGAAAGAATTTTTGGACACTCAGGGTTCCCTTAGACTCTGAAATTCTAATTCATAAACTTAGAGGAACACTAAGTATAAAGCCACCACTGCTTACTGGAATTTTGTGAAAAGAATATGAATATGAGGAACAGTTTCAAAAAAATTTAAAGAGATAAAGGACAGGAGTGTGTCTTTTGCAATGAGTGTATTTTCATATAAAATATAAACAAAATATATTTTTAAATGTAATACATGATGAGAACAGCCTACTAAATGTTCCAGTTCATAGAGATGCAACCTATTTTAAATAACTTTTTCATCTTTAGTTTTGGTCAATTTTCACTGCCTAAAAATGATAAGAAGTTTTCACACAATGCCAATACTTGCTTTAGTATCAAATTGTTCTCTTTAATATTATTCTCTTATCACTAGATGACAACTTAGAATGTTCTCACCTGAACTTAGAACAAAATGTCTTATTAGTGCTTAACCACTTTTATTATTTTCTCAACTCGGTTGTGTTCTGTATTCTAACTCATTTCTATTCCATTTTATGTTCAGGATGTGACAAATTGCTCTGAGCAAATGTACATAATCTTAAGAATTATTAAAATATTTAATCAAATACTATTGAATAAAAAGGAAGATATTAACAATATTTAATGTGACTGACTAATTTCAGCAGATTTGTTTTAGTATGTACATGTAGCACTGAGAGTCACATTTCCATATAAATGTAGAATTGCTTCAGTGAATCATAACAATCATCTCTGTAGTCCCTGAATGCTGTTTAAGATGAATTATAATAAATACTCAAAACCACAACAAAAATCTTACCCAGAGATGCATTGGAAACCATGTCTGCATTTAGTGTAGTGCTATTTATTTATTTTGTAGCTTTTATGTGTCTTCCTGAATGAAGTCTTTGAGAACACAGATGTGAACCTCCAGGTGGTCCCTATTTCTGTCTCAAAAGACAGGGTATAATTGCCTTTCATGTTTCCCTCCCATCACCTCTTATTTTAGCATTTAATCCTTCACTCACTAAAATAACTGCTTGAAGATGGCATTTATTATTGGAAAGTTATAGATATGCTAAGTGGAGTGTGACAAATGAATTCTATAATTTGAAAAGCTACTAGCTATCAGGTGGTAAGCAATGACTCTTGCCAGTTTTATTGACTATTAAAGAGACATTTTATAGGACATGCTGCTGCAGATATGCTGCTTCCAAGTTAAAGCTTGTGCTAAATTCACATTGGGTCTTTTGATATTATTATCATTCTTGAGACAACTCTTAAATAGATGAATAAATTAAAGGTTTTGTCTCCCTGGAAAGAACACATTTCCCATTGTTAAATTATATGCATCAATAACAAATTTGGGTATTTTAGAGATGCCAATTTTGTTATATATATATATATATATATTAATTGGAGAACATAAACATAAATGTGTTAAAATTTATTTTTATAACTTGGTAAGCTTTTCTTTTTATTCACTCTGTAAGCAATGCTGACCTCCAACTTTACTGATGAATTTCTCTTTAAAGCAGTTTTCATATTGCAATACAGTCATTGCATATAGTTATGTGGAGCCTCATGGAAAACCTTAATGAATTTGATAATTTGAAGGTATGTGCTATATTATACAAAGGGCTTGAAATTAGGAATTTAAAAGAATTTGTTATTGTCTAATTTTGTGTTCATCTCTCTCAAAGTCTCAAGTTCTCACAAGTAAGTTGTATGGTTGGGTGAAGGTTGTGTTACATAAAATACCTGCTCTAATTACTACTCTGTATAAAAACTCAATTTACTTTTATTACATGAATTTTACTTTCAGAAGTATCTATCTAATTAAAAATACGTGGAGTTTTAATTGGTCTTAAATATACATATATATATATATATATATATATGTAAATGGTTGATCTAATTACAATGATGTCACTCCTAGAAAAACATACATTTCATTTACTATATTAAACTGATTCTAAAACACATTTATAAATACATTTTGATATAAAGATGCATTTGAAATTGATGATGCCACAGTTTCATTGGGTTTTGAGGTCCATATTAGTAGTCTGTAGAATAATGGTGCAAAAGCATATTAGGTAAAATGAAATGAGTTTTAAAATGTTTTTCTTAACTTTCAGAATGCTTTATAATTGTGTTCCTATATTCTATATGCTGTTTTCCCCCTCATATATGTATATTATTGTTACTACAAATAGGATCTGAAAATGTGTGTTTGAGTGTGCACGTATGTGTTTGCATGCATGTGTGTACACCAGTGGATTCTCTTTAGTTGCTTTGAATCCATCTAACAACATAAATCAGACACTTTAAAATGTTTTTTTATTATTTTCTAACTTTTTTTCAAAAGGGCACAGTCTTTTCAATTCTTTATATTATATTTAAAAATATATTTTTATTGATTTCAGAGAGGAAGGGACAGAGAGTAAGAGATAGGAAATTAATGATGAGAGAGAATCACTGATTGGCTGCCTCCTGCTCGCTCCACACTGGGAATCGAGCCCACATCCTGGGCATGTGCCCTGACCTGGAATCAAACTGTAACTGCCTTGTTCATAGGTCGATGCTCAACCACTAAGCCATACCAATGGGGCTCTTTATATGATTTTTAATGATAGTCTTAAAATATCTGTTATTTTCTTGCAGATATTTCAGAGGATAAAGGAGAAGATATACATGTTCAGATTGTCATCTTGAACAAAGTGTTCAACAAGAGAAAGATACATAAACACTGCCATTTTCCCCCTTTCTTTCCAGCTGAGAGTTGTCCTTGCCACTCTGTAACAGTGAAATATATCTAATGTCTAATAAGAAGGTCTCATATTCAGAATCTCAAGACAGTACAACTAACACGCTGCTATTCCACAATGGTAAGTGTCAAGTGCTTTCTTTTGGCGGTGTCTGCTCAGGTAAGGATCTTGTCCAGGTCTTTTTTGAGCACGCTATGCAACTGTGTTCCTACTTTTGTGTCCCGGTGCCAGCATTCATCTCACAGTGCTATCACACAGAGATTAATGCGAGAATGTAATCACTCCGTTCCTCTCGTTATGTCAGGAGGTAATGAAAAGGAAAAGCAGAGAGCCCCATGAGGAAAAATTTGCATTTTCTTGCTGAGTAGGTTATGAAAGTAAGGCTCTTGAAACATTCTCCATTTGTGTCCCTATAAATTTGAAAGCAGTATAATAAACTAAAATATAAATAATGAACAATTATGTGGCAATTAAGAGAAACCCTAAGGCAGTGGTTCTCAACCTTGGCTGCACATTAGAATCACCTGGGAATCTTTTTAAAATCCTGATTTTTGGGCCTCATCCTCCGGAAATTCTGTTTCTTTGTTTCTAATGTTGTGGCCCCACCCCATAACAAAGAAACAGAATTTCCGGAGGATGAGGCCCAGAAATCAGGATTTTAAAAAGATTCCCAGGTGATTCTAATGTGCAGCCAAGGTTGAGAACCACTGCCCTAAGGTATCTTCCTTTTTAGAAGGAAAATTCGTCATTTAGAATAAATTTTCACATGACTTGTGCTGATGCTGTTATTGGTGATGTTATTTCTGAATCACATATTATCCATCCATCCTTTATTAATCACAAATTCAAAATGTTGTATCAAAATTACTTCAAGATACAGTATTTCCAAATGAAGGAAAAGAGAAAAATTAACTAATCTTAAAACTGTAACAGATCCCACATGAACTAGATAGGAACTCCAGTTGCTGATTTACTCTAAAATATATAAGTTGCATTTTATGGAATACTAGTTTGATATACAGAAAACAGGAAAAGTTCCACTTGATTCAACCATTCCAAGCTCTTTAAACATATCTAATCAGGCAAGGAGTATGTTGAGATCTTGTCCTTCTGGTTTTGTTGTGTGAATTTGGATTTTCACCTGGCATTAGCCTCTATAGCAGACCTGTGTGACCAAAGGGAAGTTATAGGCCTGGAGTCTACTATATGGTCCTAATCCATACTGTCGCAAATCCATAAATAGCCCGGCTGGTGTGGCTCAGTAGTTGAGTGTCGACCTAGGAACCAGGAGATCATGGTTTGATTCCCAGTCAGGACATATGCCTGGGTTGCAGGCTGCTCCCCAGTGGGGGTCGTGTAGGAGTCAGCTGTGATCAATGTTTCTCTCTCATCTTTGATGGTTCTCTCTCTCCCTCTCCTTTCCTCTCTGAAATCAATAAAATATATATATATATATTTTTTAAAATTCATAAATAGCAAAATTAAAACCACCAGATCAATGGAATAGAATTTAGTAAGTGTTTACTATGCATATCAGAACATTTCTTGAACTAGGAGTTCTCAAGCCAACCACGGAATGAGGTTCACAGGTAAATTGTTATAGGACAACTTGTACAGTGAAAATACAGAAGCTGTTTACTCTTTACAATGATGGATGACAGCATTAGAGTTTTCCTAGGAACAGGGGATTGTTTAAAAGTGGTTACCTCATGCCAATTTACCTCATGGAGAAAAAGCTCAAGTTGTGTTTATAATTTTCTGAGCATTCATGAACTAAGCTGTTTCACTTATGTTTATGAAATAAGCTAGATTTAATTTGCTTACGTGGCTGAAAAGGTTTGTCTGCTCGGGAAATTTTCAAGTCTCCATGTTGTGTTTAATTTTAACAAGACACTGATGCTTGTCTCACTTTTCTGTTTCCCTTTTTGTTTCTCATTGATAATAGAGCCTTGCTCTGAACCCAGGCCTTCTTTATTTGGTCCTGAGGCCTGACTGTCTCAGGCTGTCTTTCCCCCATGTCTTATAGTTCCAAACTACTTTCATTTTAGGCTGCAGCTTTATCTCATAGTTATTCTTTGGATCACCATGATTAATAATACTGCCACTCATCTTACTTCTAGTCTTGCCTGCCACCCATAATGTCTGTTACTCTCTACCATATTAAACCTATTGGATGTAAATCAAGCACACACAAAAATCAATCAAAGATATAAAATCAAAAAGTGACCAAAGGGAATTATGATTTTTACAGTTTAAAGCCCAAGAATTATTTCAGTTCCTAAAATCTCAATTATTTCTATTTATGAGTTTTTCTCCCATTTGCTTGTCTAAATGAGAAGTCTCAGAATGCTTCTTAGGAAAGTAGTAGCTAGAACTCTTATTTGTTATATTTATATGAAAATATTAATTCCAGAACCCCTCTTCACAGTACTAATATTTCATCAGAGACTGATATGTGTTGCAAATTTTTCCCCAAAACTATTTTTACATAGCCCATATATAATATAATATAATTCTTATGGCAAATCTGCTACATATATCAACTTCAGCATGTTATATGACTTTTGTTTTAAGCAAATAATATAGTTTGTGGATAAAAT
>NW_005871207.1:530984-587394 GCF_000147115.1 Myotis lucifugus | reverse complement strand
ATATATATATATATATATATATATATATATATATATATATATTAAATTTGGTCTCACAACTATTAATAGAAAAAAGTCATAAATATAAGATGCAATGATATTGGAATTTTATTTTACATTAATAGATGAGGAAAAAAATCTGCAAACTTTCATCTATTCACTTATGCATGCTTTTGAAATATATTTATTTAGGACCTATTCTTTGGTAATATGGAGCAAAAGAAATCCATAGTCCCAGTGTTCCACTTTTTAATCTAGAGCTCTGACCACAGAACATCTGCTACTGTATTTGTAGCCATAATTAGTTCTGATCTTTTGGTCAAAGGTTATCTTATGATTACTTTTGGCTATAAGTAAATATTTATCCTTTGACACCACCATTCTTATAATTATGGCCCAAAGTTGCTTTACAATTTCTAACACATTTACAATTTCTACCCATATTACGTAAGTATCTTGCAACCTATAAAATATTAAAAATAGAAAAGTATATCTACTAGTAATTCATTTTCAAGAACACCCTTACTATCAGTTTTTGGTTTTGTCTGTTGAGCATATTTCATTTACAGAAATATTTTTATGAATGCATTTTTACTTTTAATAATTCAAAAAAAATAATTCAAAAAGAGAAAAAAATTAAGATTTCTATTTAAAGATTCACCTTATTTGACAGGTAATTTTAAACTGTGGCTAGCCAAGTAATTCTAGAATACTGATAATTATAACATGGAATATATAGTCATGAACCACATAATGATATTTAGATCAGTGATGGACTGTATATACAATGGTGGTCCCAAAAGATTATAATGAAGCTGAAAAACTCATATCTCCTAGGGACATCGTAGCCATTGTAATGTAGCATAATGCATTGCTCACGTGCTTGTGGTGATGCTGGTATAAACAAACCTACTGTGCTTGGTGTTGTATAAAAGTATTGTATACTATATTTTTATTGTCCTTTTCTCTGTCTAGATATGTTTAGATACACAAATACATACCATTGTGTTACAATTGTCTACAGTATTCAGTTCAGAAACATTCTGTACAGGTTTGTAGCCTAGGAGCAATAGGCTATACCAGTGGTCGGCAAACTGCGGCTCGCGAGCCACATGCGGCTCTTTGGCCCCTTGAGTGTGGCCACGAAGTTTCAATCGCACTGTACGTGCGCACCTGCACGTGGTATTTTGTGGAAGAGCCACACTCAAGGGGCCACAGTTTACCGACCACTGGGCTATACCATACAGCCTAGGTGTGTAGAAGGTTTATGCAAGTGCATGCTATGATGTTCACACAAGGATGAAATCACATATCATTACATTTCTCAGGATATATCCCAGTCATTAAGTGATGAATGTATATATGTACATAAATGAAAAAAAAATTATTAGATATGACTAGGTAGTAACTAATTTTCTATGGAGACTTCTCAACAACTAATTTTATGAAGTATTCTTTTTTAAATTAAATTAGCAAATAGTCACTGTAATTTTCTAACAGCACCTCATAAAGATTTCACAAAAATATTTTAGATGAAAATGCTCTATTTTAGCCTATTAAATGAAAGATAGCGGTCAGAATATTTCTGTGTCATAACATTTCACAATAAATATAACATAAATCAATTTTATTGATCTGCTCTTAGATCTTCGTATTAAAATGGGGGAATATATAACCTCACCTCTATTTTCTCTAAGTTGTAAAAATTACAATGTTTCGCGTCACGAGAAACATACTAAGTTCCTTTCTCTTTTGTTATAAAATCTGTTTTGTAGCACTAGGGAGGCTACTCTCATTTACATGTTAATTGAAAAGGAAACAGTGGAAAAATGTTAGTATGATGATAAAAAAAAAAAAAAGAAACCCATTCATCCCACCTAAATTCGGGTGTCACTTGTTCATTCCTGTTAGATAGGAAAATGACAAGACCATCCAATTAATTACTCACATAGATTGCAATTTTGTAGCTATATACTGGCAAAAATGAGAAATTTATTAATCAATGAAGATGAAATGAATCATAAGCTCCCCTGCCCGCTACACACAATTTAAAGTTTTGTCTGATATGGGCTGAGATTTTTTTTTATAGATTGAAGATGCAGAAGCTCATTTATTTAGTCAGATTTCGTTCATTAAATTGTTTTCATCCATCCCTGTTGCTATGAAATCAAGCTACTCTGAATATAATCATGTTCAGTTTTTAAGAGAGCAGGCTTATTACCCCTAAAGAATGGCTAGAGTGCTGAAAACAATTTTTGATATGTCTATAAATCCCTTGTTCTTAGTATAATTGAAAAAAAATACTATTTATAAAGCAGAAGGAACAATATTCATATATTTAATCATATTGAAAGAAATTCTGGTGAAAATAATGGTAATGTTTTCTATCTAATAAATTTGTGATTGTGGGTGAAGTAGTCTAGCTAATTGTTGGCTAAACAAAGTACCTATCAATTTTTTTGGTGGGAAAATATATTTGTAAGAACATACTTGACATACTTAATTCAGGTTGATTGTCTTCTAAACTCCTGCATACTCTTTATTTTGAGATAGACTGACAAATGTTTTCCATTAAAATCTGTAGGGTTCTGTGCCTGATTGTAACAGTAATTTCAATATTACATCAAAATAATTAAGTGACATATGTATGACTCATCCTAAGTTTATTATATAAACCATTGTGATTTAGAAAGGGGACAAATAGGAAAATACCAGACCATTCTATCATATTGAAGGTAATATTATTAAGCAAACTATAAAAAAAACAAGGTGTGAGGATAATATTAGTGGTCAGGAGATAAAACTTAAATAGTAATATTTCTATCTCTGGAACTTCATAAAATAAATTAACATTGAGTAAGTCTATAAATAGCTTTTGGAGGTGTTCATTAAGCCAATTAGAAACATCCCCACAAGTTAGGCCTCTGAACAGAGTTTTAGAATTTAACAGTAAGAAAAAAAGTGAAGTCAGTAGCCAATCATTTCTATATCCTGGAAAAATTGTTCCTATTGTGCCAAATCTCAAAGGCAAAGTCTGAGCTCTCCATATAGTACCAATGCCTAAAGATATTCTCTAAGAAATGTGTCAACTCTCATGTCCCCTACTCCTTCACCTCCATTGTGTATCTATGCAGATCTTAATGGATTCCCCTTATTTCAACTCCCAGACTGCTTGAAGTCCACCAGATCCCTTTGCTATTTTTGTGCTACCTGTAGGTTTAAAATAATTGTTCTCCTGGCCCAGTACTGGTAAGCCTGTGAGGTTAAGATCTGTCTTCATAAATGCATAGTAAAGTATTGCTTTATCCTTGAAGACTTTGCCGGCAATTGGGATAATACACCCTGTTTCATTGCACAATTGTTTCTAAAACCTTTTCTTACTCCTTGGTTTTTAGCCTGTGGAGCAGTATATAAACAACTATTTCTAATATCACAACATAACTCTCATCTATCCATCCATCCACCCATCCACCCATCTATTCATCTATCCATCTATACATTATGTTAATATTTGTTGACCATCTACTGTATGTTAGGTGATGTTTTCTTCATAGGGGCTACAACATTACACAAAAAAGATCAAGTTCTTGCCATCTTGGGTCTCACCTTGAGGAGGGGTAAAGGATAGAAAATAAGGCATGTGTGATATGCAGTTATGTGATTCCTGGTAATATGAATAGGGATTCTTGGGTGTGTCTAAGAGGGTGATTTGTGAGAGTCTATAACAAAGTCACAGTGGAGCAGATGAGCAGAGAGAAGTGTGGGAGTGAGCTTCTATAGTGCATGGGGAGGGTTTCAGAGAGAGGAAAGGACAAATGCAGAGGCCTGGAACTCAGAGGCTGCTTGATGTGACCCCTGCCCAGAAAGGAAACAAATATCACTGGAAGAGAATAAGCAACAGGAAAAAAAGGTTAAAATTAAAGTCATAGAGCTGTGTATGTGGTGGGAAGATCTCATGTAGCTTTGTAGAACACTGTAAAGACTAACGTACAATGTAAGTAAGATGGGAAGCCATCACAGTGCTCTGTGAAGACTGTGGATATGCTTTCACTTTGTTTTAAAGATCTCTGACTGATATGTGGCTGTATGTTGGAAGCAAGGAGAACAGTTGAGAGAATACTAAAATAATCCAGGAGACAGATAACCTTGGTTTGTACCAGAATGCAGGGAGTCATTGGAGTGTGTGTGTATGTGCATGTATGTGTGTATCTATAAATTTTGAAGGAAATATTTATTGGATATCATGATGATTTTCATGTGGCGTAAAAGGGAATATAGTCAAAGATAGCTCCAATTTGCATGAGTGTATTTTTGGGTTTATATGTGTGTGAATGTGTGTGCCATAGTAATTAGTTAATGCAGTTTCCATCAATGGCAGATTGAGAGAGAGCAGCTTTACAGAAAGAGTACCTGCTTTAGGGGATTTATTAAGTTCAATGTAAATGGAGATATCATATTTGCAGTTTGACACATACACCTGGGTTTGAAGAGAGATTCTAGGTTGAAGGCTCACCGTTTGAAATCTGCGGCATGTTCATGGTATTTTCAGCGACGAGATTCAATAAATTCAGTGTTGAATGCAAATAAAACAAGAGAATGACCTCTTCCTTTGCTCTAGACATTTCTAACATTTAGAGACCAAGATCTGAGAAATTGAATAAGAACCTAAGAAGAAACTGAGTAAAAGTGACTCATGAGATAGGAAGAAAACAAAGAGACTGGTGTTTCTGAAATCACATGAGGAAAGTTTATCAAGGAGGGAGTGATAAACTCTGTCAAATGCTGCTGACACTTCCAGTCAGATGAGTGCTAAAGGGTTTGCATTGGACTTGACAATATAGAGGGCATTTGTGAAGAGTAGACATGAAAGTCTGATCAGAAGGAGAGAAAGAGAGAGAGAGAGAGAGAGAGAGAGAGAGAGAGAGAGAGAGACAGAGACAGACAGAGAGAGAGAGAGAGAGAGAGAGAGACAGAGACAGACAGAGAGAGAGAGAGAGAGAGAGAGATTCCTTTTCTCTAGTGGTTCTCAACCTTCCTAATGCTGCAACCCTTTAATACAGTTCCTCATGTTGTGGTGACTCCCAATTTCATTGTTACAAATTGAACATAATTAAAGCATAGTAATTAATCACAAAAACAATATGTGTTTTCCGATGGTCTTAGGAGACCCCTGTGAAAGGGTCGTTCGACCCCCAAAGGGGTCGCGACCCACAGATTGAAAACCACTGCTCTAGACTGTTACCATTCTTTTTCTAAATCTTTATTGTTGAGATTATTGCAGATGTCCCTTTCCCCCTTGCCATAGCTCCCCTCCACCCAGTTCCCACCCCACCCCAGACTCTGGCCATACTATTGTCTGTGTCCATAGGTACTGCATATATGCATATAAGATCTTTGTCTAATTTCTTCCCGCAACCCACAACACCTCCTTCCCTCTGAGAATTGCCAGTCTGTTCCATTTCCATGCCCCTGATTCAATTCCATTCACCAGTTAATTCTGTTCATCAGACATTTTATTCATTTGATTTTTAGATTCACTTGTTTATAGATATGTATTTATTGTCACTTTGTTGTTCATAATTTTTTATCTTTACCCTTCTTCTTCTTCTTCTTCTTCTTCTTCTTCTTCTTCTTCTTCTTCTTCTTCTTCTTCATCTTCTTCTTCTTCTTCTTCCTTCTCCTCCTCCTCCTCCTTCTTCTTCTAAATACCATTCAGCATTTCACATAATACTGCTTTGGTCGTGGTGAACTCCTTTAGCTTTTTCTTGTCTGTGAAGCTCTTTATCTGACCTTCAATTCTAAATGATAGCTTTGCTGGGTAGAGTATTCTTGGTTGTAGGTTCGTGCTATTCATCACTTTGAATATTTCTTGCCACTCCTTTCTGGCCTGCATAGTTTCTGTTGAGAAATCAGCTGACAGTCATATGGGTACTCCCTTGTAGGTAACTAACTGTTTTTCTCTTGCTGCTTTTAATATTCTTTCTTTGTGTTTTGCCCTTGGCATTTTAATTATGTGTCTTGGTGTGATCCTTTTTGGATTCCTCTTTTTTGGGGTTCTCTGTGCTTCCTGGACTTCTAAGTCTATTTCTTTCACCAGGTAGGGCAAGTTTTCTGTCATTATTTCTTCAAATAGGTTTTCAGTATCTTGCTCTCTCTCTTCTTCTGGCACCCCCATAATTCGGATGTTGGTACGCTTGAAGTTATCCCATAGGCTCCTTACACTGTCTTCATATTTTTGGATTCTTTTTTCTTTTTGGTCTTCTAGTTGGGTGTTTTTTGCTTTCTCGCATTTCAAATCATTGACTTGATTCTTGGGATCCTCTAGTCTACTATTGAATCCCTGTATATTATTCTTTATTTCAGTCAGTGTATGCTGAATTTCTGACTGGTCCTTTTCCATTTTTTTTTTTTTGGCATTCTCACTAAGATCCTTGAAGGTCTCACTAAGTTCCTCCGATGTTTCTAGAAGATTCTTGAGTAACCTTATAACTGTGGTTTTGAACTTTATATTCAGTATTTTGCTTTCATCCATTTCTTTCATTTGTGACATGTTTCTTTGTTTCTGCATTTTGGCTGCTTCCCTGTGTTTGTTTCTATATATTGGATATCTACTAAGTCTCCTTGAGTTGATAGAGTGGCCTTGTATTGTAGGTGTCCTATGGGGACCAGTGGCTCAGCCTCCCCAGTCACCTGAGGTGGACACTCTTGGTGCACCCCTTTGTGGGCTGTGTGCACAGTTTTGTTGTAGTTGAGCCTTGATTGCTGTTGGTGTCACTGGGAGGAATTGACCTCCAGGCCAATTGGCTGTGGGGACCAGCTATGACTACAGTGGGAGTGCTGCTGTGCAGGAGACATCCGTATGGAGCAGGAGTTGCTTCAGTGGGGCTTTGTTGCTCACTGAGTCTGCCCCTGGAGTGTGTCACTTATGGATGTGAAGAGTTGTAATATGGTATGGTCTCACACTGAATACTGGGTACACTGGCTCTTGGATCTCCAAGGAGGTGCAAAGTCAGCAACTGCCTGGGGCCACCCTCCAAGGAGGTGCAAAGTCTGCAGATTCCTCCTCTTTGTATCGGGTTTGGAAGTGCCCAGATGAGGCCCAGCTGTGAAGCAAGGCAGGCTGGTGCTGGTGCTCGCCTTGGGCCTTTTATTGATAGTTTTGGGGCTCCCTGACCCAGCTGCAGCTTGTTTGACAGGTTTTAGATTGAGAAAGGACAGGCCATTCATATGCAAAAACAACTGCATGTAGCTTGAGTGGGGTTGTAAATTGGGTGGGGCGGGGTCTCAGGTAATCACCAGGGTGGAGCAAACAGAAATGGCTGCCAGTCAGCCTTGCACTGGGGAGGTCCCAGCATGGGAACAAGCTGTGAGCACCACTGTCTGGAAGGAAGCTGTCCCTCACGTTCCTGCCCCAATGCCATACAGTCCAGTTTCTCCCCATATGTGTCTGGGTCCCCCAGAGTCTTACCCTGCACTAGAGCTCAGAGGAAGTGGGAGCTTGAAAGTTCAAGTCACAGTGCCGGCCTTTTAAGAGGAGCAGCTGGGTCTCCAGTAGCCTCTGTGTCACTGACCCCCAATCCACACGGGTTTTTACAGTCCTTAGTTCTTACTGCCTATAGCGACTTCTTTCCCCAGCTCTGGGGCCCTGGGCTGGGGGATCTGGTGTGGGGCTGGGACTCCTTGCTCCTCCAGGTGGTCTCCAAAGAGGTGGTCACCCTCCCGATTAAAAAAGCAGCACATCCTAGTGCCAGACCAGCCCATTCTGAGCCTCTGCACCTCCTACCAGTCTCAATGCGCTTTCTTCTTTACCTCTCTAGTTGTAGTACTTCCATTCAGCCAGCTTTCCCATGATTCTGGATGATAGTTGTTCTGTATTTTAGTTGTAATTTTGATGGGGTTGTGGGAGGCAGCAAGTACAGGTGTTTACCTATGCTGCTATCTTGGTTCCTCCTCTGTTACCATTCTTAATGTAATGTTATTTTAAGGCTTGACTGAAGCAATACTATTTTCCCCCCGATTGACTTTGCATATATGTAATTTTCCTATTTTAATTGATAGTCTTTAGATCAATCCTAAGACTTTTCCTTCTGGCTTTATACAATAAAATTCTCAATCACTTCACTTTTAGTTCAAAATAAAGTTATTTTAGTGATTAAAACAGCTACCCATGTGTAATAATTAATTATATGGGTTAACTTTGGTTGGCCATGATATCCAGAAACTACCAATCTAGATGTTTTTTCTGTGAAGGTATTTTTAAGATAAGATTAACATTTAAATCCATGGACTTTGAGTAAAGCAGACTACCTCTGATTATATGGGTGGGCCTCACACCAATCAGTTGAAGTCTTTAACACAAAAATGATAGTTCTCTGGAGGAAGAGAAACTGCAACTCTTCCTGGGGTCTACAGCCTACTGGCTTAGCCTGCAGATCTTGGATTTCTCAGCCCCATGATTACATGAGGTAATTTCTAAAAATCTCTCTCCTGATAGATAGATAGATGATAGATAGATAGATAGATAGATAGATAGATAGATAGATAATAGTTAGACATAAATATATATATACACACATTACATACACACACATCCTATGCTCTGTTTCTCTAAAGAATCCTGGCTACTACATAATGAGCAAACTCTGAATTCCATTTCAAGTGAAATTTTCATTCTCTTTCTTCCCTTGCCTGTTCCATTCTGGACACCTGAAAGGGGTATAATTGGTTTCCTCTCTAATTTCCCCCACTCTTACGCTTCTTTTTCTCACAAGTTCTCCAGCTCGCTAAGCATGGCTAATGATTCTTTCAGTGTTGGAGCAGTGGCCTGGCCAGGTCCCAGTTGACCAGTACTGTCATGATCTGTCACTGATATTCCCTAAATTTAGTAGGTAATCAGACTCTATCACTTGTGGAAAGATTTGTGAACTTTCAGAAGCTGTCCTCCACTGGGGATCCCTCACCTGTATTTCACTTAAGGGAAGTTAATTTTTAACCCGATGGCCACTTAAAATTCCTCCCCTATCTCTTCTGATATGCTTCCTCAAGGGGGCATTTAAAAATAGCTCCCTCAGCAAAATCCCCTTTTTTTACTCCTGAGATACGGCTTAAGCATTCTTTGTCCCAACACACTCTAGGAGCTGTCATCATGAATGTACCTTTTATGACACTCTCTTCAAGTCCTCATGACCCCTCCTGGTTCAGTAAGCAGACTGCAGCAGACGAATAGCAAGTTCTCTTTGTCTTTTCATAAAGCCCCTTTGACTAGACTTGATGTTAAATTAAAAATAATTCTGTTCCTTTGCCCATTGTGAGAAAAGATAATATATCACAGAGATGTGACATTTGCCAAAGAAATTCTAACATACAATTTACTAAGATTTTAATTTACATAATTTTATATCCACAATATGAATGAGCCACTTGTGTTACAAAATATCATTGTTAAATAAAAATGAAGCAACGTTTTTTCTTTTTATCATGTGTTTCTTCTGTGTACCTCAGAATTATAAATTCTAATTATAATGCTATAAAATGTAATTTTAAATATAAATATTTATCTGATACTTTGTATTCCAAATAAGAATACTGATTACAGAGTACTATTTGTTTTTTGGTGTGTATGTGTATGTTTACTTCCACTTTTAAATTTGGTCATTTCTGGTTTAACAATATTCCCCTTTATTTTCTTAGAGTTTAATTATGTAATTCCACCCACCATTTTGAAGAAAAGTACATAAATACATAATGAGAATAAACTTACATAATTTAGCAATTGTGTAAGGATCCTGGCAGTTTATGCAAAGGACCTAAAATATGAATGAACTATGATGAGTGACTTTATGGCCACTCAAACTTAGAGAATGAAAGAGGGACTTGGGCATGAGGAAGTTTATATAAAGAATGATTTTTTTGCCCTAGCCGGTTTGGCTCAGTGGAGAGAATGTTGGCCTTCGCTGAAGGGTCCTGAGTTTGATTCTCGTCAATGGCAGATGCCCAGATTGCGGGCTCAGTAGGGGGCGTGCAAGAGACAGCCAATCAATGATTCTCTCTCATCATTAAAGTTTCTATCTCTCCCTCTCCCTTCCTCTCTGAAATCAATAAAGATATACACTTAAAAAAGAATGAATTTTTGAAACATTAATAATAAATGAAAAATGAATTTCTGTTGAAAACTAAAATACACATTTCTCTTTTTGAGTGCTAGAATAGATATTTCCTTTCTAAGAAGTTTTCATAAAACATTTTTGAAAGGACTTTGTAAGAGGGTGTTGTTGGTACCTACATTCACTTAATCATATTATCTTTATTTCTGTGCTAAGATTATGATGGAAAAAATTCTCAACTGGAAAAAAATCATTAATATATGCATTATGAGCAAGAGCAATTCTTTAAAAATATGCAATTAGTACTTATCACAGCCTGTGTTTTCATCAGACTGTAATCAGATGCCTTGTCTTCTAAATTTACCCAGAAGATAACCTGTTTGTCAAGGAGTAGAAGAAGGACAAGGAATCAATTTCTTTAGTAAAATTGTACAAAAATAAAAAACATTTATATATAAAATTAGTGTATCGATTTATTTGGCTTAACTTTAAAGCAAAGGGTATTTTGCTGCCTATGCTACCATCATTACTGTTAAGATATAAACTGACAGTCTATTTTATTTTTCTTCAAAGTAATCTATCCCTCTCTCTTTTTCTTTCAGGTTGCTTTTTTTTGGTTCTGAAGTTTCACTAAGATATATTTGGCTGTAAATTTTTTTTTAATTCATCACTTTTGGGAATCTCTTGGTTAACAAACTGTGAGACTTGGTGTCATTCAGAACAGAAATAAATCAAATAGAAACTAGAAAGATAATAAAAAAGCTCAACAAAACTAAGAATTTTTTTCCTAAAAAAAGATAAAAGTGGCATATCTTTAGCTAGGCCAAGAAAAAAAGAGAAGAGACTCAAAATAAAAATGAAAAAGGAGACATTACAACTAATACAGAAATATAAAGGATCATAAGAGACTATTATGGGCAATTATACACCAACAAATTGGGTAACACCCTCCCCCCCCCAAAAAAAAAAACAAACACCTCCTAGACACATACAACCTACTAAGACTGAATCACAAAGAAATAAAAAAAATCCAAACAGATCAATAATGAGTAGAGAGACTGAAGCAGTACAAAGAAATCTCCCAAAAACAAAAATTCAGGAATAGATGGCTTCTAGAAACTAATGCCAATCCTTTACAAACGCTTCTAACAAATTGAATAGGGAAAAAAAAATTCCAAACTCATTTTACAAAGCCAGTTTACCTTGATACCAAAACCATGTCAAAACCATGTAAAGAACTACAAGAAAAACAAACTATTGGC
Organism: Myotis lucifugus; assembly: GCF_000147115.1. Lineage (NCBI taxonomy): Eukaryota > Metazoa > Chordata > Mammalia > Chiroptera > Vespertilionidae > Myotis > Myotis lucifugus. The sequence continues at coordinate 576,029 of NW_005871207.1, read as the reverse complement.
CAATATGCCTGATGAATATAAACGCAAAAACCTTCAGGCTGGTGCCTTGTGCTTTTCTAAATCCCTGCCTTAGTTCTTTGTGGGTCCTCAGAAGATTAGTGTGTGCAGAGTCCAGTCAGTGCCCCAAAGGAGGGGAAATCCAACAGGCACACGCAGGCTCCCGGAGGACTAATCGCCCGCCCTGTCAGCTCCCAGACACAGGCTAATTGGAAGCCTGACTGTTAGGCAGCAACTGTGAAAAGTCAGGACATCAGATATGCCGTCTAGCTTCTCTGAGGGAGGAGCAGGGAGCTGGGTGTTTTGCCCACTAGCTCTGTGCTAAGCCTGGGGAATAGCCACTAGAAGTGCTTATGTGTCCACATAAAACTGCCTCTTTGTTTTCTGTGTCCTGGGGGATTCACAATTACAGAGCTCTGTCAGTTCCCACCCAGAGCTGCGTGATTTGGTAGTCAGTCCCTTGGGTGGCAGCCTTATTAGTTGGGGCTCTTTTCATGTGGACATGCTCCTACCAGGGAGAAGCTGAAGACTGTTTTATTACTGGGGAGCACTCAGAAGAGAAAGCAGGGGAAGTGTCCACAACCCTTTCAGGCTCTCAAAGGATTTAAGTCAGCTCCCAGCTGAGGGCTGATGAGAACCTGGATGCTGGCAGCAGCTGGGAAAGTTTGCAGTCAAACCCCACTCTGCTTGCTCTTTTTTGCACTGGTGGTGGTGGTGGTGGTGGTGAAGAATTTTGTATACAACTGCCTCTTTGTTTAATGTGGTCCCCAAGTGCTTTGCAAGTGCAGAACCTCATCACGTTGTTATCATCATAACTAGGTAGTTAATATTTAAATAGGAAGAAAGCAAAGAGGAAGCCAGACATTATAAGCATGGTCATCTGGGCAGCTTCACCAGGAAGCTGCAACTTTACACTCCCCAGGGAATCACAGGCACATTCCCTGCAAACCACTGGGGTAAGGAATATGAAGTTGGGTACACAAGGAAGGTGCTTGCCTGTAAGTCTAACCTGAGGAAAAGATAATTGCCTAGAGGGGTGGAGCTGTAAGCAAATGAAATCCTGAAGGATTCATTGGTTAAACTCCTAGTGAAAATCCCCAGAAAAGAATCATCTCTCTCTTGTTCCTCCTGCTGGTTTGCTCCTGCATCCTTGCACCCCCTTGCTCTGTGAAAGGAGTGCACGGCCCATGGCTCATGGCCCATGGCCATGAAGACCCCACGCACTATGGACTACAGCTGGGAGCACAAGCTAAGCTGGCCAGATGCTGGGCTGACATGGATTTTAATATGGAGCTAAGAGTCTGGGCAGTGGCTTTAATCCTAGCCCTGCTGAAGATAAGATGGGACTTCTTCTATGGCGAGATGGAGAGATGGGACCTTGGAAGGGAACCCCCTTAATGTTACCTATCAATAAAGCTTTCTGCAGCACCTCATCCTCCCATGGGGCCTCAGGAAATTCTTGTTCCTGTGGCACCCCAAGAAGCACACTTCTATCAGTGACAAGTGGGGACACAGAGGCCGCCCCATGATAACAAGATGATTTGGGAGCCAGTTCCTTGAGTGGCAGTCATAAAAGTTGGGGCGCTAAATGTGCAGTCCAAACCCTTTTCTCCTCAGGAAGAAGCTGGTGGTTGGGGGGTTCCCTCTGAGTGTGAGGCTCTTCATGGGGGGTGGGGATTATATTACTAGCCTGTCTCAGCTTTTCCTACTTTTTCCAACGTGGGTATTTTCTTAGTCACCCAATGTGTAGAAGTCACCCAACTGGTTTTGGATTTTTCTCAGAGGGAATTGATTTATTCATGTGTGGATGTTTATTTTCTGTATCTATGAGAGAAAAGAAAGTCAGGAGCCTCCAATTCACTTTCTTGCTGGCATCTCTCTTACCGTTTCTTTTTAAAAATGAGTTATGTCCAACTCAGCAAATTAAGAAAGAAAAGAAGAGCAATGTAAGAATTAAAAGTATTATGTGAAGACAATTCAGGAAAACATATGAATTATAAGAAAATTATTAAAATGAATAAAATATTTTCTCCAAATTTTAATTACAACACAAACCTAGAGAATTTTTCAAAAAATTGATAGCATAATTCAAAAATTAATATAAGAGAAAGAAGCCAAACATATACAGGGTATACCTACAGGACAACCAAAGAGAAGGATTTTTCCTAGTTCACATTATGACTACTTATATGGCGATGGTAATAAAAAATACTGTTATAATTGTGCAGGAATGTGTAATTCTTTAGTTCATAGAATCAGGTCATCATTTATTTATACAGAAAATTCATATATACAGACCTGTTATTACAGTGGAATAGTGAAATATTAAATAAATGGTGTTGGATCCATTTGTTACCCATTTGGAAAAAACATGGATTTTTCATTATAACATAAAAATATCAATAACTAATGAATATCCATATCTGGAAGGCCAATTTAAAAAATCTTAGAAGGAAAGCTTTATTAATTCAGCAAATAGAAAGACTTATTAAAGATCCCAATATAATTAGGCAAAGAAAAAAAGATTACTTTGAAATTAAAAATGTATGCCTAATAAACACACTATCAAGAGCAAGATGTGACAAGTCAAAAGACTAATGAAGATATTAACAGTACACATAATCAATAAAGGATTTAAATACAAAAACTATAAAGAGTCACTACAAATTATTTGAAGGAGCATTCAAATCAACAGAAAATATTAATAAAATATTGAGCTTGTTTTAACAAAAAAGAAAAATACATAAAATTTTGTGAGAATATGCTTACCTTCATCAATAATCTCAGAAATGAAAACTCAGATCACAGTAAAAATTATTTTACACACACTATGTTGAAAAAAAGTGTATGATAACATTAAGTGCAGAAAAGGCTACGCAACAAAGGCAATTTTTGACACCCCTGCTGAATGTTTAAATTCATGCAACAACTTTGGAAAACAATTTTCACTTCACAGTACAATTGAACATGCCTGAATTTATGATACAGCCATTGTATTCCTAGGTGTTCAATGTAGGAAAATATCTTCCTGTGCATACCAAGAGTCATGGACATGCATTTTTATTGCAGAATTGTTTGCAAAAGAAAAGAATTCAAAACAAAAACCAAACCCTGACAAACATATAATAAAAACAGTGTCACACTTAAGTAAATTTTACTACATACAAGAAATGAAATCATATGCTCTGACAATGGCAAAGTCTAATAATTGGTGACCATTTTTTCTATTGGAGTCACTGCTGACAACATGTATGAATATATCTAACTCTCAAAAATGGAATGTTTGTGAGAGCATTCAAATCACAAAAGAATAAGCACTGTTCATATAAATATCAAAAAGTGGCCCCCAAAACTCCACACAGTATGTCGTTTAGGGATAAATAATTAAAAATTAAGGAAAGATTAACTGAGGGAGAGAGCAAGATGCCTTTGTGGAATAGCACAAAGAGATCTTAAAATGTACAGGGTGGGGCCAAAACAGGTTTATAGTTGTGAGTACATGAAACACCAAGTTTATTCTTGATTTATTATTATTTAATTATTTTATTATTTTCTATATAAACTATAAACATAATTCTCCCCAACCCTGCATTTTTAAAAACGTTGTGTCATGTGCTATGAGATAATGTTTGCTTTTAATATAGAAAGAAAGGAGTATAGCTATGTTCTTGCTTGATGATACTTGAATTGTTTTATTAATACACTTTAAACTTTAAAGCAATGTTTTACATTGTATTTTGTACTTATAATATACTAGAGGCCCGCTGTATGAAGAGATTCGTGCAATAGGCCTTCCCTTCCCCTGGCTGCTGGCACTGGTTTTCCTCCAGCACCCGGGACCCAGGCCTTCACTCTCAAAGGAGCCTTTGGTTTTCGTTCTGCTGCTTTGCCCCTACGTATACAAATTAACTGCCATCTTTGTTGGGTTAATTTGCATACTCTCCTGATTGGCTGGTGAGTGTAGTAGAGGGGCAGTTAATTTACATGTTTGTCAATTATTAGGTAAGATTTCAGAAATAATTGAAAGCCACATATACAATCACATGTCTAAATATGTATATCTATCTATACTATACCAGTGTAAAAAGACACAAACATAAATCCTTAACATATAGCTTCCATCATAAAGGGAAATCTACATTTTACTTATAACCATTTTTCACTTCTTTGCTTATTTTCTACTGAACAAAGTTTGGAGTTGAAATACCTTTTACCAGGAAGTCATTAATTTTTTCCCAGAAAACTTGGGGTTCAGCTTAGCTGTGTCCTCTATATGTTTATCAACTTGCTTAACCATCCTGGTTGCAGTATCTAATTCTATTTAATAAAGATAAAACAAATTACACATGATTGTTTTGAGGGGCAATAAACATGATTTTTTGTTTGGGATGTATGTGAAATGGCACCACAAAAAGCATACAGATTTTACTTGCTGTTTGTTTTCCCACATTGGGACACCTCAGCAATATGTATTTCTCAGGGAGCTCTATCCTTTCCTGCAGTCCATTTTGAAATTGTATTAACGTATTCTGAAGCAAGAACATAGCTATTCTCCTTTCTATATTAAAAACAAGCATTATCTCATAGCACATGACTTAGTCATTTGCTAAAGTAATGATGACACAATCAAAATATCTCAATGTGCTGGGAGCATTTCCATACAGTGGAATTTTCAAAGTGCAACATGAGCTGCCACAGACAGTTGAAGATTATGATTAACGATAGTGCCTGAGAACTTATTAAAAAATGTCAGTTCATCTGTTTCATATTGGCAGTGGATCTTTAATCAAAATGTGTAGTTATAAAGTATAAAATCAGAAAAAGTACATATTTCAGTTTTTCAAAAACGCAATCAGTGAAATAGAATGTACATTCAAGTATGATGTTTAAACAATATTTTTTTAAAAGGAGCTTAGTTTTTTCTAATTACATTTCAACCAGAAGAATAAGATCCTATTTTTGATAGGACTTTCCTGAAATCTCTTCAGACTTAGAATCTATGAAAAATAATATAACTGAATATTAATTGTTCTACTAATCTAAAGAGTATATCTTAAAAATATTAGCCAGACTTTAAAAAGTAGACAAAAAGTAGCATAGAATGAAATGATGATTTTGAACAGCATGCTTGTATAATGAATATGTTATTTTACTGATGTAGAACTTTAACACTTTAAGATAATACCATTATATACCATAAAACCACTAGAGATGAGCTCATAGGGGAAAGCAATTTCAAAAAGACAATTCTGAATCTTCTGGAGCAGCCTTTACTACTAATTTTGACTCTAAAAATACATGGCCACTCTGAAAAGCCTAAGCAATCAATTGTTAGTGCTGGGGGAATAGTTTCATGTCTCCATGTGTCCCTTACTGTGTCAGACAGTATATTTATTTTTCTATATAGATTCTAAATTTTCATGTCAATATTTAATTCAATAAAATAACTGGATTAGAAGATAATTTAGTTTTGCCAATCCAATAAGCACCAATGTTGAAAATATAAAATACTGAAGAATGACTGAGGATGAGTTTTATGACAGCAAAATTAATGTTTAGAAATGTGGTGAAAGAACTGTTATATAATTATGATGTGGATTAGGGGAAAACGAGAGGCTGGGAGATGGTGCATTAACTAGAATATGCATTATATAATTTTTAAAACTGTTTTATAATTACTAAAACTTTTTAAATGAATTGTGACATATAAACTTTTTTAAAAAAATTTACTGTTGCTTAATGCATTTGTGTTTGTTCTTAAAACCAGGAGGGCCTATATTCTTGTTTATCTCCCTTATTTTGGGGGGAAATTCAAGATATCTGCTTAGATTGATAATCAATAAATATTGTTATTCTATATTATTCTCTTGCATAATATAGTCTGCCGGAAAAATCAAGAAAAATATTCTAGAAACTCTTTTAAAAACAGTCAAAGGTATGAGAAAAATAATAGTTTCTAGTCTAACAGTTTTTCGTTTCTGTTCATTCTGATAGCAGCAAAACAACTAATCTTAAGACTATTTTCAGCCATAGTGATTTATAAATCATTTAAACTTGTCTGCTTTGCTTCCTATGTAATTCATTTATGCATTCAATAAATATTCTTCATATGGCTCCTATACCCCTGGTAATTATTCTTGGTGTTGATGATGCAATTAAAAAATATACTAATTCCCTGTGGAGCTTACATTTGAGTGGAGATGGGAGGGAGATTTTAAAAATCCATGTTTAATGTTTTAAATGGTGATATGTGATCACAAGAAATAAAGGAGGACGAGGACTCAGACTTGTGGCCAATAGAGATGGTCAAGTTAGGAAATGCTTTCTCTGAAACAGTGATATTTAAGCAGAATCCTGAAACAAAAATGTTTAAGTAGCCTTGCAATTCTCTGAGAACTGTACTCCAAGAAGAGTGAAGACAATTACAAATCTGAGGGGAGACTTTCTTGGTTTCTCTCCAGACAGGTAGGCCAGAGTGAAGGAGCAGAATGAGAAAAGGGAACAGTGGGGAAAGACGGGAGATCAGGCCTCAGCAACACAGGACTCTACAGGGGAGGGTGTCATTTTCATGTTTACTCCTTTGGGAGATGAGAAAAGCAATCGGATTATGCAGGGATTGGCTTTAGAGAAACAGGATTAGATCAAGGGTTAGTGGTTTGGAGACTACTGTCATATTCAAAGTGAGAGATGATGACGTTTTATGAGAAGGTTGTGAAAATGCTGAGCCTCTACATATCCAACAGCATTTTCATATGGACTAGCAGGTGGGTGTGGGGAAGGAGAGAGATTAGGTTGATGTATAAATTTTGGCCAGAAAAAATGAGAAGAATTACCATTCTCTTAAATTTAAATATCTACAAGGAGAACATTTATTGAAGAAAGTCAAGTTAAAAAAAGTTTTATTTTTAGAATGTTGTATTTGACACGCCTCTTAGGTTAGCAATCCAAGCAAGGTCAGTGACAAAACAGAACCAGGGAGATGGAATCCTGGAGAACAACGGATGAAGGTGCTTTGGGGAATGTGAGTTAACTTGGTTAAAGACTGCAGACTGGTTCAAAAACTGAAGACTGAGGCTTGAAGATTTGATTTGCAAAAATGGACATCAACGATGATCTTGTTAAAAACAACTGGGTATCAGCAACAGGCATGTTACATGATGCCAAAAGGGAATAAGTGTAAAGGAAATGGGGCAAGGATTCCAGATAAAATTTGCAAGAGTTTCTATATAAAAAAGAAAATAAAACTTAGGAGTAGCTAGCTGAAAGAAGATATGGGGTAAAGATATTTTTAATATAAGTGGTATTATGATATATATATGTGTGTGTGTGTGTGTGTGTGTGTGTGTGTGTGTGTTGATATTAATGGTTGAGTAAAAATTAAATTATACTACAGTAAAGAAGGGTTAATCGCTGGAAAATGTTTTCCAGGCAAGAGGAAATGGGATTCAGTGCACAACTTGGAGGTTTTGGCTTCAGGTGGAAGAATGGTTAGTCTTACAATGTGAGTACAAAGAATTAGGAATATAGAGGCACAAAACTGGTTTATGGACAGGTATGGAACTTCTCTTACCACTGCTTCTATTTTCATATTGATATGTGAAGAGAGGACTGGAGTTAAAGAGTTGGAAGAATAAGAAATGAAAAAGTCTCAGACACTCAGATGTGTTCTGCAAAATACTGATGTGCAGGAAGTCAAGTGTGAAGTGTAAAGATTAACCTCCAAACAAACAAAATTTTTTCCTATACATATTGAAGAGAATAGAAATTATTTTAATACATAAGAACTTTCTGTTAACTTTTTAATTAAGAAATAATTTTGTATCTACACTTTGATAAATGTGAATATTTTACATATGTATAAATACAAATAATTTTTTCTTTTTCATTAGCATTTATCCTTCAAAGTTTTAATTTATTTTCAGTGATTTATTTCAGTTTAAGTGCTTTTATTCCTTATTAGTTGGTATTCTAGTGTTAAAAAATATTCTTCCTTATTTATGTGATTGCAAAGACCAATAAGATAGCAGATACAGAAAGTGCTGGAATGATATGTCTTCCTGATACATGATTTTTAATTCATCTATTGTCAGACCACAGGACAGGCATGGCAGTTAGTTTGACTATTCTTGACTAGGTATTTCTTTTCTAATATAATGAAAAGAATATTCTGATCCCACATATATTTTAGCCCAATATTGGTATTCACTGTGCTTATTAACATAAAACTACATTTTACCCATTCTTTCTATGCTGTCTGAAGCATAATTATTATATTCCCATTTATTCATTAAACTTAATTGAGTGCCTGATATATTACACACTAGGTATTGTGCTGGATTCTTCCAAAAACAGATTAACTAAGATAAATCCAAAGATTTAAGGAAAATATATTTCCTTTATAAAATCTATATAATACACCAACTAAATAAATAAAGTTAATATTCAGAACAGGGCAGTTTCTTATATAGAAAACATAATGACCCTGTGGTGGTCTACTGCAGACCTTAAGAGAATTATGTAACTCTAGGTATCATTGTAGCCCAAGAAATCCCTGAATGACTGGGACCCCTATGAATAGCGGGAGAAGTGACTAATGGGGAAAAGTTATAGTGAACGACAGAGAAGCATGAACTATGTATCAGTCATAGGTTTGTATTTTATTAAAAGCAAACTCTCCAAAAAGCAATACACACACACACACACACACACACACACACACACACGCATTTGTACACAGAGACATATACATAGGTGTTGTGTGTGAAGCATCCCTAGGTTTTGAAATTTTGCCACTTCAAATGTGTGTGTGTTGTCTACCGTTTTGCAGTCACCAAAATATATTATATTTTGATAGTATATACATATATCTTGTTGAATAATTTTAACTATGTAATGATGCATACTACACCTCTACATATATGTATTTAGCTATGTATGTGTATGCCTGAACATAAAAGATGATACTGGGAAGTGAGTAAGTTTGTGAGCAATTATGCAATTTTTTGACTATATCATTTCGGTCAAGTTTCTTAAACTCTCTGTGCCTGTTCCACATCCACAGTATAAACCACCTTACATTGTTGCTATGCGTATAAGCACTGAGTCCATTGGCTGGAACATAATACACCTCTGATGATCATTGGCTATTTTTTTGTGAATACCAAGTACTTTTGTTTAAACATAACTTTGTTTTCTAAATAGATTAAATTATGCAAATTGTGGCATCCGTGTATAAAAATAAAAACAACATGACAATCCCAGAGAATTTTAAAATAAGATGATATTTCAAATACTGAAAGTCAATCTCTCTGCCTCAAATTTTCATTTGAGGTGAAAATGTACCGCAAATATCTCAGTTCACCTTACTTCTTTAAAATGTGCATTGAAAATCTGAATACAAATAATATTACTGAATTTTAAATTATGAGGCTGTACTGTTTTAGTCATACCTATTTGATGCATTTTAAGTTTTCTTTAAGACATATAAAACCAAAGAAATGAGCTGTCCTCAATCCCCCAGCCCCCCAACAAACAAATAAACAAAAATAAAACCCCAAACAAGTACATATGATAAAAAGTAAACAATGGTGTTAATTAACAAATCGAACCTTAACTTTTCATTTGATTATGATTTCCCCACAACTTACCAAAATACAGAGAAAACTGCATAGAGGATGTTTAATTTTGTTTCTAAATAAATAGGTCCCAAATATTGGAATTTTTTTCAAGTTCTTCTTTCAACCTTGGTAAAGGAGCTCAACAATCCACATTATTCAAGGTAAGAAATCCCTGAAAGGAAGAGAAATAGGCATGGTCTCAGCTCCCAAAATAAAGGGCAGTATGTGCCAACATGGCATCAGAGAATGACTGTGATCACAAGACAGGCCTTGATGAGGGGCAGGCCTGGAGGATCTGGAAACTCTCCAGGGATGATTTAGAGAACACAGGAGAGGGCAGAGCCAACCGCCCTAATGAAAGCATAGCGTGCAATTAGGGACAATGAAGCAGGCAGAGCTGAGTTAAAGACTGAGATGAAGTGGTGTTTTTGTGAGTTATAATGATAATTTTTTAAAATTTCATTAAATTTATTGGGGTGACATAGGTTAATAAAATTATATAGTTTCCAAGTGCTCAATTTTATAACATACCATCTGTATATTGCATTGTGTGGTCACTACACAATAAGTTTGTAATTTGTATACATGGTTCAAAGAAAACATTTTAGTAAATATTAAAAAAAAAGACAAGATAAACACAAATACATGGTCTGCTTGAAACTGAAGTAAATTCTGTCATTTTTTTATTTTTTCTCTTCCATGGATATTTTAATTTTATAAGAAACTTGAACCTTATACACATACAAGATAAGACTATGTTTTCCCCAAGTTTCTTGAGAAAGATTAAATCTCAATCCAATCATGTGCTTCTTAGGAAACCCTTTAATTTCACCATAGTCTTGCTGAAGTATAGACTTTCACCTCTGTCTGATTTGCTAATTCTATGTAATAAAAGCCCAATATGCTAAGTGTCCAGTTGACCAGTCAGCCATTCAATCAATCAAAGTGTAATATGCTAATGATATGCTAAGGCCACTCAACCACTTGCTATGGCATGCACTGACCACCAGGGAGCAGATGCTCTGACCAGTAGATTAGCTTACTGCTGGGGTCCAGGTGATCGGAACTGAGCAAGATGGGCCGAACACACCCTGGAGCCCTCCCGTGCTCCCTCCCCACTGGCCAACCTTCCGCATCTTTCCCTGGTCCCGATTGTGCACTTGTGGGGTCCCTCAGCCTGGCTTGTGCCCTCTCACAATTTGGGACCCCTTGAGGGATGTTGGAGAAGCAGGCCAGGCTGAGGGACCCTACTGGTGCACAAATTTGTGCACTGGGCCTCTAGTTAATAACAATGTCATAGGATTTCACAATAATATGTACATATATTACTATAACTGTACAATAACCCTGTGGAGAAGGATTGTTGTACAGAAACGACAGGTTTCATTTCTACTTATTTTTTATTATGGTTAATTTTAAACAGGAAATAAGCTTAAATATTACTTGGAACTCATAGATACAAGAGTCATTAGATCATGTTAAGAATGTGCTCATTTCATGAATGATATAGCTAGTATTAAGAGAGGTTCCCCGGTTATGCAATATCACACAGCACATTTTGGTAGAGTTAGAACAAGAACCTCTAACTGTGACTTTAATTTCAGAGCACTTTCCCCTACATTTAGCTGTACTATGAAATCATATATATATTGATTTCAGAAAGAGGAAGGGAGAGGGAGAGAGAGGTAGAAACATCATTGATGAGAGAGAATCATCAATCAGCTGCCTCCTGCACATCTTCTACAGGGGATCAAACCCACAGTCCAGGCATGTGCCCTGACCAGGAATGGAACTATAACCTCATAGTTCATGGGTCAATGCTCAACAACTGATCCAGACTGGCTGGGCTGTACTGTCTTTTTAAATAGAGCAGCTATCATCTATAATAATAAAAGGCTAATATGCTAATTTGACTGGACGTCTTCCAGACATCATTCTGGATGTCCTTCCTAACGAAGCCAGGGCCGAGGGAAGCCAGCCTGGGTCCGAGATGCCTGCGGGCGGCCTGAGGGAAGCCAGCCCTGGTTCTAGGTGCCAGAGGGAAGCCAGTGCTGGCAGCCCAGGTCCTGGGTGCCGGAGGGAAGCTGGTGTTGGCAGCAGGGGAAGGAAGACCTACGTTTGCACAAATTTTTGTGCATCTGGCCTCTAGTTTATCTATAATGTGAGCTGATTTATTCATCATTATTTCATATTTATGATTATTTTAGATCAACTATCTTAATCTATTTTCCAAAAATGTAAAACTGAAACTCTGTCATGGTAAGTATACCAGTTTTTACTCTTATCCTTTTACAAGTGATTTATTTTATGTAACCAAAATAATTTTTCAATTATTATGTATAATTTTTCAATTATTATGTATACTTTTTAAATTATTATGTTTCAGTTGAAATGCTAAGATTAGGGGTTTTAACCACCTTGTAGCTTCAGGACTTTCAAAAGTTCGAGTAACAGTTCAGGCTATAAGGAAAGCACATATACTCTGGAGACTCAGAGAATAATTTATTTTGTATTGCTAAGTCCTTTCTATTCACCTTAAGCCTGCTGTTTTACAGCCCATTTCATAGTTCATTGGTATCACTAAAATTGGGAAAACTGAAGAAAAAAATAAGACAAAATAAACTTTCTGGGGGAAGAGGATGTAATATACTTGCAAATATTTGGGGGAGTCAATTGAACTAGGTTAGGACCATGTCTGCCCATCAATGTGGTTATTATGTAAATGTCACTTTCAAGTGAACTAGTATAACCATTTGGATTGAGAAAGGTAGAAAACAAGTATAATCTGAATGCTTGAGTAGGGTGATGGGGTGAAGAAAGGCTTAGATTTAATTTGGGGAGGCATAAATCTGATTTTGGAGGCCAATGTTTAGGAAATACATTGTATGTACATATTGAATGGCCTCTTTTTTTGGAGAAACTTATCTATTAGCTTTGTATGTGTTCTATTAGATTTCATAAAAGTCTTGTGAAAGTCATAATGTGATCAAAATGACAGATAATAAAAAGCTGAAGATTACATATATGTTTAATTAAAACAAAAAACTTCTTGAACTTATACTGTTTCCAATAAACAGTGCTATTTCCTAGACAATATTACTGCTTATATATTTGCCTAGGTCCAAATATAGTGTATCTTCATATATATGTTGACATTCTGCTCACACTTGAATTTCCTAAACTCCTATTCTTTGTACCTAACATATAAGATTTTTTTCATGAGCATTGAGAAAATAAGTACCTAGGACAACTGGTTTGTCTTTGGATTTCTATTTTGCTTTCACTTTCACCCACCTAACCCCAAATTCGGTGACCTCCAGGATTTACTGTGGTAACATTTAGCATAGATTAAAAGCATCATTTTTATTATGAGGTCCTTCCTACTATCAAAGATGTTCTTAAATTCCAGTGGTCACTTTACTGTGATATCATTGATTAATATTTAAGAAAAATCCATTCATGTGATTAATCATTCAATAAACAATATTATGTACTTACTGTATAGGAATTATACTATTCCTTGAAGGTAGAGGGATGGGCAAAATTAGATACAGTCTCTGCCTCGTGAACCTTATGGTCTGGTGAGTGACAGAATCATTTGTTAAATGTCACAAATATGTATGGATAATTAGAATTCCCATTACTTGACTAGAATGTTGATTAAAAAAAATGTAATTATAACCTGGCTGATGTGGCTCAGTTGGTTGAGCATCAGTTCGTGCACCAAGAAGTCACCAGTTCTATTCCCAGTCAGGGCACATGCCTGGGTTTCCAGCTCACTCCCCAGTAGGCAACATTCAGGAGGCAGCCAGTTGATGTTTCTCTCTCTCTCTCTCCCCCACTCCAGCCCTCCCTCCCTCCTTTCCTCTCTCTATGCTCAATAATAACAAAATTAAAAACTTAAGCTTGAAAAAATAAATTACAAAATGTACAGAAGTTCTGAACACATATCTCACCAAAGAAGATATAGAGATGGCAAATAGCATATAAAAGTTGCAAAAAATAAAATAAAAAACAAAAAAACAGATGCCTCCTAGCTGGTTTTGCTCAATGTATAGAGCGTTGGACTGCAGACTGGAAGGTCCTGGGTTCGATTCCAATCAAGGGTATATACTTGCGCTGCAGGCTAGATCCCCAGTAGGGGGCATGCAGGAGGCAGCTGATCAATCATGATCTCTCATCATTGATGTTTCTTCTATCTCTCTCTCCCTCTCCCTTCCTTTTTTAAAACTATATTTAAAAAGAAAAAAAACAGATGCCTCCCATCATTTATTATTAGAGAATTGCATATTTAAAAAATTAAGATATCATGTCACACCTATCAGAATGGTGCAAATCCGGAATACCAACAACACCAATACTGGAGAGGATGTAGAACAACAGAGTTCTCTCATTCGCTGCTGATGGGAACGCCAAATGGTACAGCCACTAAGGAAGGCAGTCTGACAGTTTCTTACAAAGCTACACATAGGTCTACCATTCAATCCAGCAATCACACTCCTAGTTATTTACTCAAATAAATTGAAATCTATATCCACACAAAAACCTGAACCTGAATGTTTATAGCAGCAACCAAAATGTCTTTCAATGGGTGAATGAATAAACTGTGAAATGGATATTATTTAGCAATAAATGAAAGAGCTTTTCAGTTATGATAAAGCATGGAGGAAACTTAAATGTACATTGCTAAATGAAAGAAGCCAGTATGAAAACACAACATATAGTATGATTCCAACTAGTGATATTCTGGAAGAGGCAAAACTATAAAGACAGTAAAAAGATCAGTGATTGCTGGGGGTTCAGGAAGCAGGGTGGGAGGAGGGATGTTTCAGTGAATTGCAGTGTATTTTCAGGTCAAACTATTCTATCTGATGTATTGTGGTGGATACATGACTTTATGCATTTGTCAAAACCAATAAAACTACACAATATAAAGTCTAAACTTTAAGATATAGGCTTTAGTTAATAAATTTCAATGTTGGTTCATCAATTGTAACAAATATTCCATACCACTGCAAGATGTTAATAGTAATAGCAAAAATTGTGTATTACGGGGGAGGGGGTCTCTGTACTCTCAATTACTCAATTTTTCTGTAAATTTCTTTAAACTAAAATTGTTCTACAATTAAGTCTATTAGTTATTTAAAATGTTATAAGAAGAAGTAGCACTTCGAAAGGAAAATAAATTGAAATAGAATGCTTTCTGTCAAAAAGATATGAAAAATACAAGCATAAAGAGCAATGATAGTCTAATTCACCTTTTACATTTTACTATTAATAAATGCAATTAGAATAGAGATTCCCACTTGAAACTGTATCTTTTGTAATAGTTTTTCATTTAAATATATTTTGATATTATAATCTAGTTTACAAAGTGATGTCCAATTGTAGTATTAAATAAACCTTAATTCAGGGTGTTATTTTCATTATGATCTAATAACCTTATAAGAACACCATAGGGAATATAAAACATTTTATTTTCACAACAACTTCAAAAAATAATGAAATAATAAATAGCATAATATCTAAAATAATATTTATTCTCCTCCAAAATGCTTTACCTTAATTGACTGGTAGAGACTACAATTTCCTCCTGTTAAATAATGCCTTATACTCACATTTTTTTTCTCCTCCATTCTCATGTGTATGGAGAGTGGTAGTGGTCTTTATGTTATGTTTTTTATTTTGGAATAATTTTACAGCAACACTGACAAGAAAAATCAGAGGTTTTTTGGGTGAACTTTCAACTCAGCTTCTTAATTTTAGCATCTTCTATAACCTTAGTATATCTACCAAAACTCATAACTTATCATTGATTCGGTATTGTCAATTAAACTATAGGTGTTATTCTTATTTCACCAGTTTTTTTCTCCTTAATTTATTTGTTTACTGTTCCAGGAAAAAAAATCAGAATACCACATTGCATTTTCTATTCACGTATTTATATAGTCATTTTCTATCTGTCATAGTCTCTGAATTTTTCCTCAATGGCAGATTTTTATTTGTTTATTCTTTTACCACCCCAAGTCCAGTCTCCTTCCATCAGCATCCCAGTCAGGGCACATGCCATCCCCTCTTTACCTCCTTCGACCTCCCCACAACCTGCTCTCCCTCTGGTAATCACCGTACTGTCGTCTGTTTCTTTGAGGGCTTCTTAATCTCTACATCTGTTTTCTTTATTTTTTATATCCTTGACAGTTTTTAAGTGTTAGGTATTTTGTAGATTTCCTCCCAAGTAGTGTGTGCCTGATGTTTTTTCACGGTTAAGCTGAGGTCATGAACATTTGGAAGAATATGACAGAGGTGAAGTGTCCTCAGTTGATATCAGTGGGTACATGATATCAACATGACTTTTCATGGTGATATTAGACTTGGCCTCTTAGTTAAAATGCTGCCTGTCTTCCAGTTTTCTCCACTATAAAGTTTCTATTTTCTTTTTCCATTAATTAATTTTTGTCAGTGTGTCATTAAGTGAACACTACACTCAAGGGGGGAAAGTATCTCTATATATTATTTGAAGTTCTTGTGTAAGAAAATTCTATTTCTTGTCCCTATTTATTTATTTAATCATGTATACTAATAAAAGGGTAATATGCTAATTAGACCGGGAGACCTTCTGGGAGACCTTTTGGACATCTTTCTGGACAAAGCCATGGTGGCGGGACTGAGGCAGAGGTGATTAAGGGCGATCAGGCCAGCAGGGAAGGGCAGTTGGGGGTGAGCAGGCCGGTGGGGGAGGGCAGTTGGGGTGAGCAGGCCAGTAGGATGGGGCAGTTGGGGGCGAGCGGGCTAGGGGGGCAGTTGGGGGCAAGCAGGCCGGCAGGGAGGGCCATTGGGGGTGAGCAGGCCAACTGGGGGGGCAGTGGGGGTGAGCAGGCCGGCAGGGGGGCAGTTGGGGGTGATCAGGCCTGCAGGCAGAGGTGGTTAGGGGCAATCAGGTAGGCAGGCAGACAGGCAGGCAAGCAGTTAGGATCCAGCAGTCCTAGATTGTGAGAGGAATCCGACAGTCAGAAATCCCCTGAAGGGTCCCAGGTTGGAGCGGGTGCAGGCCGTGCTGAGGGACACCCAGCCCCTCATGCACGAATTTTGTGCACTGGGTCACTAGTGTATTTGTAATAGTATGGACTGTTGTTATTTGAGTTTATATTGTTCTTTGAATTAGAATATATTATCATCAGTATTCATTTTCTTACTTGAATTATTGCAGCTTTGTAAAGGAGAGATCTATAAGTTTGGCTCCTGTGTCCTTTTGACAATTCCCCTTTTTAAATAGAAACTATCTGTAAAGATACATTATATGGGCTGAAGTTATGTCATTTTAATATAATGCAATAGTAGTTTACACAAGCCATACAATTAGCATCACATCTTTCTCCCTATACCCTTAATATACACTTATTAGTGATTGATTTAGTACATGCTTATTGTGCACCTACTGTGTGCCAGACATGATTCTAGGCACTGGAAATAGCTTAGGGGATGAGATCAGAGATTTAACAAGATGCTGATGAAGCAGATCCTTGTGGACCTTTGAAGAGAACTTTGGTTTTTTGTTACATAAGTTAGAGAGCCCCTGTAGGGTGTTGAGCAAATCATTGCATCATCTGCTTTAATATAAACAGACACTGATCACTGTAGTTGCTGTGTTAAAAAGAGACTATAAATGGGCCAATGTTGATGCAGGAAGACAAGTTTGGAAGAGCAATTATAATGCTTAGTACTGATTTTGCATACAAGTTCAATGATTTTCCAGTGTAGAAATGTTAAAGTCAGGCTTAATTCCTTTTATTTAAGTTATAAAATTGCTTTCTGCATATTCTAATCTCATAGACAACTTGCCACCTTTCTGATCCCTGTATGGAGGGAATAATTTATTCATTTTCTGTCAGATAGATGTATATTAAAAACATGCCAAGGACTTTATCATAGGCAGCATATATAAACATTATTACATAATAATGTGCTACGTGTTTCTAAATTTAACTATGAGATTGCACTAAGCTAATTTCAAATACTTTTAAGTATGAATATGTGCATAATAATATATGTGATTGAAGATTAGTGCATCCAGAATTCAGAGATAATAAAAATATTGTCTATCTCATCTTGCCTTGGAATTTCAGATACCATATGAAGAAGCAGAGATAAAAGGAGAAAGCAAGGAACAACTTGAATGCTGGTAAAGTAAGCCTCTACATTGCAGCAGTTCACAACGGTGTGTTATATATAGAAAGAAGATCAGTCATTGGTTTTAATCCTGCTAAATAAAACGGAACTATTGGAATGGCATGCCACTTGACCTTTCGGGTTTCAGGAGCAGTATATAACTGGTGTGAAGGAAAAACACTTGCAAAGTGTCTTCTTTGACATGACAGATTCTCCTGGAGGTTCACACAATGTTCAAAAGGCAGAAGTCCCTTGTTTCAGAAAGCAAGAGAGACCTTTCTTCCCCAGGAGCTACGCGGTCCACAGCGAAGAATGACATGAGAAAATTTCAGTCTTTTTCTCAACTTATACTTTCAGCGGGCCCTCTCAAGTCAGCTCCAGCAGTGAAACATTTAAAAGCAGCTCACTTTGAGATTGAAATACTTGACGCGCAAACAAGAAAGCAGATATGTATTGTGGATAAGGTGAGTTTGTTTATTTACATTTCTCTTCTCTGCTACAATGATTATGAATCTCTAAAATGCTGACCAGACTGTAGTAAAACACATTCCTGGCTTTTAACGCTTTTCTTTTTTAATGAGCAGGATAGATACTTTATACATTGTTTCAGTAGAAGAAATTTACTGCATTTCGCATAATCAATTTAAATGGTAGCTAATAAATATTAGGTCGACCATTGTCGGGAGGCAAAATTTCCATTGTTCGCCTTCTCATTGTACATGAAAACAATGCCTCTACATTTTTCTCTTCATGCACTTGAATATTCATATTATCAGAGAGTTGTAATAGTATTTGTAGAAAATAGCAAGCAAAAGTCACTGAAATTACTAAAAATTCTATTTAACATATATGATGAAGTCTCTCCATTAAAAATAATTTAATATTGATTTAATTATTTGTCTTAAAAACGAACAACTCACTTTTTATAGAAGGTTTACTTATTTCAAAACCACAGTTTCTTGCTTTATGTTACCCACTTATATTCAGAGCACAGATGTTTCACTAAATAAAGATAAAATATATACTTTCTAGCTTACATTGTAGATAACATATGCATGTATAATATTTCAAACACTTTTAGTCTTTCAGAAGTTTGAAAAGACACTAGTAGTTTAACTTATGGGAAATATTGATATTTTAAATAAAATATTCATTTATTTTTCTTTACTGAAGTTTAGTTTTTGCTTTTGTTCTAAAAATAAAATTGAATCACTGATTCCATTTAACTAATCTCTAGCCCTGTTTCTAGATAAAAAGGGAAGAGAAGTACTTGTTTACTGTTTTAATTGCCAAGAAAATAATATATATTCTCTTATTTAGTAATTATAACTTATTATTGGTTTATTTTGAGGTAATATTAACTTTTAAGTATTGATGGAAATGAAAAATAAAGCACTTTTTCAAGTTCATACAGGACATAAGTGCAACATAGAATTAAAACCATTTTATGCAACTCTGAATCATATAATTTTATTTAGTACCATTGGGGCCATATATACATGATGAATATATATGTTATGTATAAACAATTATAACTTATTAATTTCATACACAGCATAAGCTATTCTGTCACTTCAGTAAAGATTTTATATTTTTGCATTATACAAAAATAAGACAAAAATAATATAATCTGGAAGTTGCTGACACGTTTTGAATGCTCACCATTCAAAAAGCTTTAAAATAATACACTTAAATTAAGGGAAATATGGCAATCAATTTGATGCATGTTAAATTGGTCAAGGATTTACAAAGATGAAGATCCTAAAATGAGACTGGTTATTGTGTGCTTTCTGATATGTATTTAAATCTTGACCAAAAATCCACATTAAAATACTGAAAAGCGGATGTGCTCCTAATTATTTTCCTCACATTTATATCTCATGTTATTGTGATTTCATTTGAAGCTAAGACATGGTATTTTACATTCTAGCAATATTTAAATTGCAAAAAAATTAAGCATCCAGAAATCCAGCATTTTTTGGAGATAGGTATTTGGCTCAGGAATCTCATATTTAAAATGTAAGATTCCTGGTATTTGCATTTCCAGTAGCAAACTTTTAGGGGAAACTCAGTAAGCTAGACCGGGGATTAGTTTTGAATGCCTCACCAACCTTTATTGGACAATCATTACCATATGATATACAACTTACTACATACAAATCTTTGTCTTGCCAGTTGAATTGGATTTTACTTAATCTTATTTTAATTTTGTAACATGGTAAAAATTATCTCATAATGATGGCATGACTTTTTTTGATGGCATGACTTTTAAAAGAAAAAATCTTAATTAATTTACTTTTTTGTTGTTGTCTCATGATTCTTACTAGTTCAAATTTGTAACTATGAGAAAGATTGATTGGGTTTGCTATTCAAGATATTGTTTTTCTTAGACAAATTAATAGTTATATTAAAAGTAAGGTCATGTTAAGTGCCTATCATTGCATTTAGCTCTATCCAGCATACAAGAGAAGTGTTGCTTATGACGTAGTCCTTATCTTTCAGTAAGTACTGTCTAATAAAGTTAAGGGTCATGTACTTTGGAAGTATGCATAGCTCTACCGAATCCCTGCCACATCAATCACATTTATCAAGGTTCAGGAAAGTCACTGAGTTGCTGAACCCAGGACCATTATTTAGAATATAGGTTAATAAAAATCTATTTGTAAGTGCATAGTGAAGAGGAGGAATATGATATTTAACAGGCTTAGCATAGTGCCTTGCACAGAATAGGGAAAATATTTTTGTAGTTTTAATAATCATTTAGAGAGATAAATTTAATGTATGTAAAAATCTAAGAAAAAAAATAGGTTCATCCGTGTGATACTGGCACAGAATCAGAATTTCAATTTGACTTCTTAATAATTATCCATTAACATGATTTATTAGATATAAATGTTTAGGTATCTTGAATAGGATGTATGTATCTTAGTAATATATGCTGAGCTCTGTAGAAATTGTGTTTGTATCTAAATATTATAACATCAACTTCAGAATGGACAAAGAATGTACTAAGGATATTCATGAGACCAATCCATTGAGAGAATTCCTGGGATTATAGAAAATATCTGGAATCATGTTCTTCTGTGCGTGCGTGCGCGCGCGCGCGCGCATACACACACACACACACACACACACACACACACACACATTAAACAAAACACTTTCAATTGCCTTAAATATCTTCTTTACCTTGTGCCCCATTTCCCTCACTATTTTCATTATGTTCATTTCATCTGCCCATCATTTATTTTCTCATTTTATCCTAAACACACTCCATTCAAGTATCTTCCTCTGTTACTTTCCAGGATATGAACTTGCTGAGGTCACCAGAGGCAGTGGTAAATTCCTTGCTAAATCCAAAGGTCAATTCTCATACTTCATCTTACTCAGTATATGAGGAACATATGAGCATTTGCCACTGTTAAGTACATCCTCTTTAAGACACTTTTGCTATTTGAGTTCCAGGATAATACTACACAGATTTTTTAAAATCAACTTTATGGGCTCCTCCCTTTTCTCTTACTTCTTCTTTATCTGACTTATTAGGTGTGGACTGTCACCAACTCAGTCATCAGAACTTCTCATATTAGGTAATCACCTCTCTCTCTCTCTCTCTCTCTCTCTCTCCTACCATCAATCTATCTAATCTATCTACCTATCTATCTGAATGTTTACTAGGCATCTCATAGTTCATAGCCAACACTCAACATCTGATCGTCTCAAAAAATGTTTCCACAAGATTTTTTAGGTCAATAAGTGGAATCACATTTTTCAAATAGCTCAAGGCAAGCGCTTAGAGGCATCACAATTTATCTAATCTCACAACACACATGCAATCCATCTTCACGGTTGTGCCTTCACATATATCCAGACAATGAAAAATTTTAACCACCTCTCCTGCTAGAACTCCTGGTTTTTTCTGCTGTTTCAGTCCTTAGTGCCTTCAAATATATCCCCTACACTGCAACAGAACAAGCCTGTTAAATTGTGTCAGATAATATCATTCACTACTCAAAACTAGTCAATGTTTTCCTTTAGGTCTTGACTTAACTGTCACTTTCTTTCTTGTGGCTTTTCCTTACTACTTATTTAAAATTTCAAAATCTGGCAATATATTCCATTACCATTCCTTGCTCTATTTCTTTAATAGCACTTATTTATTTTTTCATTTTGTTTATTATTTTGCCTACTTTTTTATGCCAGCTTCACAAAATCAGGGATTTGGTTTTTATCACTCCTGTATATCCAACATTTAGAACAGTGTTTGGCACAAATAAAACATTTAACCAATATGTACTAACTAAAACAATTCCCCTTTAAAAGATATGTGTTTTTTATAATGCACTCTTGTTTAGCACTGATAGTGTTAAGATAGAGAAATATAGTATTTAAAAATAGATTTTACTATTTTCTAAATCAAATTATCAATGGAATAAATGTAAATATATTCCTAGAAAA
Source organism: Myotis lucifugus (assembly GCF_000147115.1). Lineage (NCBI taxonomy): Eukaryota > Metazoa > Chordata > Mammalia > Chiroptera > Vespertilionidae > Myotis > Myotis lucifugus. The sequence goes on along the minus strand of NW_005871207.1, from coordinate 553,791 downwards.
AGCATTTAAACCATCCATTCTACTAAATGCCCAAATTCCTCTTGGCTTGCTACAAACAATGATGCATGTAATTTAACTTTGAATTAGTGTATAACTTGCTAAACAGTTACATTATAATTACAAAATCTAACAAGATTTTCACAAAGATGACAATACAGATGGGGATATTTAACTAATTAGTTATTTCCCATGAATGATAAAGAAATGACTAACCAAGAATAAGGTAGAGAATAGATTTAAAATATATTGCTAAATATTATTCTTAAATATTTATTGGAACATCAAAAATATAATGGAAATATTAATTTTAAAAATTTAACAATGAATTACTTCTAGTTGTTAATTATCTCTGTCTCACTTCTATTTTGTAAAATGTCAGAAGCTTATCTTGTGAGAAGTCAATGATTCCAGAGCATGGCTAGAACTCTAAAAGCTTGGGTTGATAAACGTTTCCAATATCATCCCATTCTTTTTTCTTTAAATTTTTTTTCCAAGGAACTTGACCACAAGAGCCCTCTTTCTCCTATTGTTTAATTTGTTTTATGTCAAAACTCTCAAAAGCCTTTCAAAAACTCTTACAAATAAAATAAAGCACCCAATAAATCTCCAATCCTTCTTACAGTAAAATACCAGCTCTTACCAGAAAATACTAGAGAGAATTATAGTGCAGCAAGACTACATAAAAATTGCACTTTTAATACTTAGTTAGAAATTTTGAGAATTCTTAATTTCTGACATTACCGCTTTTAATATTTCCTCTTGGGCAAGCTACTTAGCACATCAATGCTTCCAGTTGTTCATCTGTAAAGTGAGAATGGCACCTGTTTTAAAATGGCCTCATGACAGTTTTCTGAATTTCACATATAAATGACATTATTTTCTTTTTCTTCTGTTCTTCTCCTTCATCATCCTGCTCCTCTTTTTTTCTTCCATATTTCCTCCCCCACCCCTTCTTCCCATCCCTGCCTCTTTTTTCCCCTCCGCCTCAGTGCCCTTTCACCTACTTCTTATTATGCAGCGTAATATACTAATAGTTGAAAGCTTATAAACTTTGGATTGAGTCATAGCAGAATTTATGTCTGACTGCTTTATCTTTTTCCATGGACATGATCCAATATCTCTGCACTTTATTATTATTTTCTATAAAATGATTTAAGTATTATTATTGCCCTTTATAGGAGAGAAATTGTGGTGCAAAGAATTGAAATGAAGAACTTAATGTGTGTTAGAACCAAGTTATGAACCTGGCCAATGCATGTTCTGTGCCTTGCTCTCAACTACTATACACCCAATGACAGATAATGAGTTGTCATGAGCCAAAATTCCCATGCTCAGTTTGATCTCATGACTGAGCAGTCTGACTTCTGATACAGATATTGTGTTTCAGGATAAAGATGATGTCTTTAAGGGGTGTCTACTTGCCCTTTTATTTGAGAAAAAAGAAAGTTCTTAAGCATTTTTTCTATCTACAATAATAATAGACAAATATGTAAATTGACCATACCTCCACAATGCCCCACAGCCAATCAGGAGGGAATATACAAATTAGCGGGACAAAGATGGTGGTGGCCACGGAGCCAATCAGAGTGGGGGGAGGCTTAGATCACCCCCGGTGATGGAGAAAGCCAAGCTTCCTGCCTGCCTGAGCTGGCCACTGAATGAGGGGCCTGTGGGCGGTGGCCACAGAGCCGGTCTGAGCTAGTGGGAGGCTTGGGTAGCCCAGGCCGGCAGAGGAGGGAGGGGCCTGCAAACAGCCCTCAGCTCTTCACCCAGGCTGGCCATGCCATCATCGGGGTGAAGGTCTCCACTTGGGGGCATGGCCAGCATGCAAACAACCACCAACCCCTTACCCAGGCTGGTCAGGCACCCCAGCAGGGACCCCCACACTGAAGGGGGTGTGGCCAGCCTGAAAACAGCCCTCAGCCCCTTACCCAGGCTTGCCACGCCCCCATGGGGATAGGGTCCTCGCTGGGGGGTGTGGCCAGCCTGAAAATTGCCATCATCCCAGGCTGGCCACGCACCCCAGCAGGGACCCTCACTCCATGGGGGCATGGCTGGCCTGCAAACTGACCCAGCCCCTTGCCCAGGCCATCATTATCCCCAGTGGGACCCCCACCCCAATGGGGGCATGGCCAGCCTGCAAATCACCACAGGCCTCTTGCCCAGGCTGCCCCACCCCCCATGGGAAACCCCACCCTGATCCGGGACACCCTTCAGGGCAAACAAGCCAGCCCCCACCTATGTACCAGGCCTCTATCTATACTAAGAAAAGGGTAATATGCTAATTAGACTGGGAGACCTTCCAGGAGACCTTCTGGACATTCTTCTGGACAAAGCCATGGTGGCGGGGCCGAGGTAGAGGCAGTTAGGGGCCAGGATGGGACAGCAGTAGTGGGTGATCAGGCCAGTGGGAGGGCTGTTAGGGGTGATCAGGACGGGGGGGGCAGTTGGGGTGAGCAGGCCATTAGTGGGGGTCAGTTGGGGGCAATCAGGCCAGCAGGGGGGCATTTGGGGATGAGCAGGCCAGTGGGGAGGGCAGGTGGCGGCAAACAGGCCAGCTGGGGGAGTAGTTGGGGGCAAGCAGGCTGGTGGGGGGGCAGTTGGGGAAAAGCAGGCCAGTGGGGGGGCAGTTGTGGGCGAGCAGGCCAGTAGGCAGAGTGGTTAGGGGCAATCAGGCAGGCAGACAGGTGAGCGGTTAGGAGCCAGCAGTCCCAGATTACGAGAGGGATGTCTGACTGCCAGTTTAAGCCCGATCACACAGGTATCAGGCCTAAACTGGCAGGCAGACATCCGCCAAAGGGGTCCCAGATTGGAGAGGGTGCAGGTCGGGCTGAGGGACACACCCCACCATGCACGAATTTTGTGCATCGGGCCACTAGTTTTTTATATGTAGACATAAAATAACATTAGTTAACATTCAAACCTAGAAATTAAGAAATGTATTTAAAGTCCCTTTTAATAATAAGTTAAATACAAAATGTGCTATCAAGATTTGTATCATTAAAAGTTACAAAATTGAGATGTTTTTACCAAAAGAGATGATGAACATAATTGTTTTCTGTGAAACCAGAGGAGCTCCAACATTCACCCCTCTTTTTGGATGTACTTGGGAATTTCATATACTGGAGGCAGTTCTAATTTTAAAAGAATTAGTGCACTTAGATTTATCTCATAAAAGGTAATCTTATTATATTTAACAGTTATATGTCATGAGAGGAAATGTGGTACAGTGGTTTATGTTCTGAGTGCAGATATATTTGTGCCTTTATTAGACACAAATAATTTTTTGCAAAGTATTATGTAAATTTTCAAATTATTGTTTTATTATATTATGTTACTGAACTGCTCTGATTCTTGGTATTCCTTTATCAAAAATAGGGCAAATATCTGTCTTCCAGGATTAAGTAAGGATTCTATATTTGTAACTAAAATGTAAAGCTATGTGTGCACATGGTTAGTTGTGCACAAATGAATGTAATATTTTAGACAGTGCAAGCATATTACAAATATGATTATTCCACTGAACTGAGGGAAATAAAGAAATTAATGAATCTCTAATATGACTATAAGATTTAAGCACTTTTAAAATGATAGTCATTATTAACATTTTTTGAAATGATTCAGAAGCATTTTAGAATTAAAAAGCATAGTCACAGAGGCAATCTTTGTAGTATCAATTTCCAGCTTTTTATATCCAACTCTCTTATCCCAAATAATATCAATCTGTTACTTCTATTATGATATATCATGAAAGATGCCAGTGAAGGTATAACCATTGCATACAATGTAACAGTAGGGAAAAAATAAACTCTAGAAAACAATGCATGAATAACATTTACAAAACAAATTTTAAAAAGCTATTTTTATTTATGCTTAAACTAAAAAGAAGATGTAATTTCTATCTACTAATACATGAGATACAATGATACTCCATTTAGAAAGTCCACATATATAAATAAGTTTTAGAGGATGCATCTAGAAGAGTTGAACTTTACCAGATTCAGTGGTTCTCAAACTCTCTGTTAGGAGACTTTAGAAGATCACAATGAAGCATTTATTCATTCTTTAGATATTTGTGGAGATATTTCTCTAGTGCTCTATTAGGTGTTTGAGATAAGGCATTCACTCATACAAATGCAGTTCATATCGTCGTCGATTTTATTCTCTCCTGCGGAAGTCAAACAATGTAGATGTAATTCTAGGTGCAAAGATATCTCTATAGTGCAGTGGTTCTCAACCTTCCTAATGCCGCGACCCTTTGATACAGTTCCTCATGTTGTGGTGACCCCCAACCATAAAATTATTTTTGTTGCTACTTCATAACTGTAATTTTGCTACTGTTATGAATCATAATGTAAATATCTGATATGCAGGATGTATTTTCATTGTTACAAATTGAACATAATTAAAGCATAGTGATTAATCACAAAAACAATATGTAATTATATATGTGTTTTCAGATGGTCTTAGGCGACCCCTGTGAAAGGGTCGTTCGACCCCCAAAGGGGTCATGACCCACAAGTTGAGAACAGCTGCTATAGTGAGAGAAAAAAAAGGCAATTTTGAGTGGTAAACAGAGATAACTTTTTGGTGAAAGGAATATAATATTGCATTATCATTTTATTTCAGTTAAATTAAGTTTAAGTAGGACTTTACTGTTTGGATATATAATATATTAATAACTTCTATGTGTAAAACTGTTATGAAATTGTCAAAGTAATAGCTGTTAAGTGGAGAACAGGTTGCCAGATGGTGAGCAGTGGTTCAACAATAGACAACAAGAGAAACTGAAATAGACAAATTCTCACAGGTCCTGGAGGAAGTACACACCCCACTCTGAGGGCTAAATGGAAGTCATGGCAGTGTGCAGACAGAGAGGAGCAGGATCTGGGGCACATGCCTCTTTCAGGGTCCATGGATGGAATGCTTTAGGATTCCTGCGCTAAAGCTGAATTGATCAATTCAAAGAGCAGGATTTTAGTAAACCCCAAAGGAGTCTTATCTAAGGCGCACACAAGGACAATGGACTGGGAGGCAGGGGGGCTGTTGATCACAGTGCTGCTGGGAAAATTATATCAGGAATGTACATTTACTTGTGACTCTGGGGGCCACTATCTAGGGTGTGTGCTAGCATGAGGGGCTGGTGTCAGTTTAAAGTCACTGTAGGCCGCTGATACTAAGGCAGTAATAGCATGGAGTAGCTTAGCTAACCTCTTTATAAAACATGAAGGTGTGCGTGCTGTACAATTATCAAAAAGTTGACGATGAAGGGATTCATAGTTCTTTTGAGATCTAACAGCTCAAACAGAAAAGATAAAGACAGTGCTTACATAATACATTTCTGGGAAATACTTTTGTTTTGACCTTTTGTTTGATTTTTGTTTAGAAATTAAAGGCAAATGATATATTATGCATCTACCATGTTAAGATTAACATTTTACTGGTACTTTTTGGAAGCCTAACAAATAACTATCAAAATAATTACTTAATTTGTTTCTGTGACCTTAGTGAGTTCTTAACACACTTTTATTGTTCCTCTCATGTACCTTAGTGCTCGAAGTTATTACTGACAAAGTTATTACTTCCCTGTAACTATTCCTCATAAAACTAGGAGTTAAAAGATGAGCAATAACTTAAGGCAAAATGAAGAAACACAAATTCCAGCCCTAGCCAGTTTGGCTGAATGGATAGAATGTCGTCCTCTCACATCGATATCTCTCTCTGTCTTTTCCTTCCTCTTCCACTCTCTCTAAAAATCAATGGGAAAAAATACTCGGGTAAGGACTAAAAAGAACAAATTCCATTACTTTATATTTTAAACTAGAGGCCCAGTGCATGAATTTGTGCATGGATGGGGTCTGGCTGGCCCATCCTGATCTGGGGAGGGGCCACAGGAGGTTGGCTGGCCAGCCCTGCCCTCGATTGGAGTGGGGGGCCAATTGGGAGCTGAGCCGGCTGGAGGGAGGGGCCGAGGGAGGTTGGCAGGCTGGCCCTGCCCTCGATGAGAGTGGGGGGGCTGAGGGGAGGGGCCATGGGAGTTTGGCCAGCTGCTCTGGAACCAGTTGGCCTGCCACAGTACACATCATAGTGACCGGTCATTCTGGTCATTTCAGTCGCTTGGCTTTTATATATATATAGATGATTTAAAGACTTCAGAGAGAGGTTTGAAGGGGCAATATTGCAGCAATTGGATACTAATATTTATATCACATTAAGAATTTTAATGCCCTCACACCTCATGTTTCTGGACACAAATATGTGCTCACTGAGGTCTTAAGTCTGCATTATCAAGAGTATAGGCATAATGAAATATATTTTTGCTAGAATTTGTATAATAACTGCATCTAAATTCAACATAGCCCTAAATTATACATAAATATAAGTGATCTTTGATTCATGTTATTAACATTGCATCTTACTTTCTGCTGTGAAAATTATGCTATTTGCATGACTGCATTTCAAAAGCTCAAAGGTTTAGAGGGAAATCATTGTTTGAAGTTGTTACCCCTAAAATGTTTTCACAATTGATTATGATTAAGTACAAACTACAAGAATATCTTACAGGGACATCATCCTAGAACACTGTAAATCCTTCATGCCTCCTTTGCTCTCTTTTTTCTTCTTTCGTGATTGTTTTTTCCTTCATATCCATTAAAAAGTACTAATTTTTCAGTTGTTAGGCACAGACACTATGAGCACCAGGATGAAAAACAAATCAAACCAAATACAGGGTGGGAAAAAGTAGGTTTACTGTTGTGAGTACATAAAACAGAGTTTATTTTTATATTATTGTTTATTAATTATTATATTGTTTCCATATGAACAAGTGTAAACCTACTTTTGCCACATCCCATATATTCCTTTCCCTTAGATGTTCACAGTATTGTGATTGGTAATGACGTGTAAGTAGTCCCACACAAGATAGTATAACACAAACTAAAACAGGTATGAACAAAGTGGTGCTGAGCCCAGACAGATAATATTCTTTTCTATTGAATACATTGAGAGTGGCTCTAGAAATCTCTTCCAGTTATAAATAGTCCCAGCACACTGGAGGACCATCGTGGGGATATTTCTAAGACTAAAGTGTCTTCTCTTAAATAAACATGATCTCCTCTCAATGCCTTACATCCTTAGCCTCTCAGGCTTTGACTGAAGACACATTGTTAGAGAGACCTCTATGGAGAATTTAGGAAGGGATGTGAGGATGAGTCCCCTACCCACTTAAGTCTTTCAAAGGTGCAAACGTGTCAGACTCCATCCCATTAGTATATTATATTTTATTAGTGGATTTTTTATACTGACAATCATCAAATAATTTTCAATCCCTGTTGATCTACTGGGATTCAACTGAGTAATCTGAGCCCAGAAGTCTGTAGCCACATAAAGCCTATGAATGTCACACTCATTTATTTCCCTATGAGAAGTTAATTCTCTTTGACAGATTTATTTTGAACTGCCTATCCCATCTAGATAACAGATACTTTATTTGAGAATTGATCTTAGTCTTATATCAAATAAGGCTATACCTCTGCCTTCTTATAAACTCATCATTCTAACATTATTTTGTGAAAAGAGCAAATCCATTATTACCTGTCCTTTTTTTTTCTTATTGCAGTTTAAGTGTTCTCATTCCACACTTTTACTGCCTCTGAAATAAACATTTAATATTGCTTCATGTTTGGGTGTTTCTACCTTTGCCATTATTGGTTATTTGATTTTAAAAAATCAAAGTGTAATATAATTTGCAATTTATTTTAGCAAAACACTTGATGAGTTACTGGCTGCCTAATTGAGTCCTTTCATGGTCAACACTGGTCTCCCTGCTATTGAATATAGATTTATTACCTGCTTCTCATAAACTTCATTTAATAAGATTCTGTTATAATCCAAATTTAATTTAAGAAGGAGTTTAACACAGAACCCTGAGGCCTTTATTTAGATGACATGCTCCTCATTTTTATAGATAGGCAATTTCAAAAAGCTCTCACGCTAAATTTTTCATAAATTACTTTGATTTTAAGAGATATTTTATGTAGAAAAAAATTTAACTTTTGATATGGTAAGAAGAACATAAACAACAGAATAGCCACAACTGAGCTGTTGATTGCTGAAATAAAATCTGCTTTATTTTAAAATGGTAAGAAAACATTCGAATACTTTTTTATAATTAAAAAAATAAATTAATAAATTCACTTATTTGCTTTTATTTTATTTTTAATTGATTTTTAGAGAGAGGAACGGAAAGGGAGAAGGGAGAGACAGAAACATCAATGATGGAGAGAATCTTTGATCTGCTGCCTTCTACACACCCCCTACTGGGAATCAAGCCTGCAACACGGGCTTGTGCCCTGACCTTTTTCATCTCATGGCACACAAACTAATTACTACAATTCTGGGGCACACCAAAATCTATATATTTTTGCTGATTTGACAAAAAAAATGCTGTAATTTTGATTTGTTCACACCAGATGGCTACTGTTGTGTTGGCTGTTGTCATGCTTTTACCTGACAATCTAAGGGAAAAAAGGTCAGTGCCCATGACTAAATAGTCAGTATTGCATGCTTTTAACATTTTTGTGGTACACCAGTCAGTTGTGGCACACTGATTGAAAATCATTGATTTAGAGGAGAAAAGTCACACTTGATAATGACCTGAATTAATCAATCTTAAAATATGATTCTCTAGGCTAGTTTAGTTCTATTTCCTGTGTCCCCAAACTGAGAAAGCAAGAGCTCTTGCCAGGTAGCAGCTGTGCACTGGATATTATGTGTGTGTGTGTGTGTGTGTGTGTATTTTCACACCTCTGCAGTTAATTATTTCTATTCAATTTATCTTGTATTTTATTTCTCTCTGTGTCTTCATTGTTGAACACATTCCTTTTCTTCGCAAAGTTTACTGACAATTTTTGTATTGCACTTTGCCATTTTTCTGTAGAGTGAATTTCATGTGGTGGTTGTTTATTTTTCCTCACCAATTAAATTTCATTTCTCTAAGTAGGGTAAACAATATTCTGGAGACATCTGCTCATTTCAAGAAGTTCCCGAGGAAGTTTTAAAAGCAGCAATAGTACGAAATTTTATTTTTTTTAAGTGTGAACTATTGCCTTTGCTTAATTATGTCTTTTCTAATTACTCACATATTTTGCATCAGTCCTAAAATGAGTAGACAGTGTGCCCAGCTCTAAAACACATAATGTATAGGTGACGGAATGAGCAATGTTTTAAGATATGCCCATGCTGTAGCGTCACGACTATTTATCTCTGAGGTTGAAGAGGCCAAGACACAGCAAGTGATTGCAAGATCAAAGTCTCCCCTCCAAGGGAGAATCACCTATGGGACTAATTATTTAATGAGCTATACAAAGAGTCCAACCCAAGTTTATCAAGCTGCCAACTCTCTAAAATCTCTTCCTGTTTGGACCATATCCAATTAAGCAATAAATCACTTTCTTCTTTATCTCCTCACTGAACTGTTACCATCCTAGTCATCATCACCTCTATAAGGTGGACTGATCTAAATGAGTCTTCACTGGACACCCACAGTGTAGGTAGGAACACAAATACATACGCTATAGTTTCTATCAGATGTAGTTACAGCCCATCAGGTTCTACAATATCACCAGGTAAAATGCCATTTGGAATTCATCAGTGCAGATGAAATGGTTTTATCATTGCATGATCATTTTAATTGTCACCTAGATTCTGTTTAATTTACAGAAGCCAGATTGATTCTTTCGTAAATCTAAGGTATCATGTCACTCCTCTGAAAAAAAACCTACAACAAGAACACAATTCACTCATATGTCATATTCTAAAAGGTTAGATCTTTGCACCCTTATCTCTCTGGTTATATCTTTACTCTGTCCCTAAGTCACTCTACTGCAAACCCACTGGCCTGCTTGCCATTATCTCAGACACTCTTAGCATGGTGATCCCTTTGAGAAGTGGAGATGAGGAATACAACAAACATTTGCCAAAATAATTTATTTTGCTATAGAGCTTCAGTTTCCAAGAACCATTTAAATTATTCTTCTCTTATTAGGACAAGAAATATATTTTAGGAAGAGTAGTGTTCAAAATAGATGGATTAATAATATTTTATGTTTAGAGAGGTAGGTAAAAATCTTACTTTTTGAGAAAACTGGCTACCCATATTAACTCATTTCCCAAAATATACTCTCTGTCTTAGTGTGAGCATTTCCTTGAATCACCAGTGAAATAAACTACACATTTTAATATTTTATGCATGATAAGTTTGTGTGTGTGTTTTTGCTGAAATTCAGTTTAACTGTATCGTGAACTATTTCAAAAGCAAATATAAAGTATCTTGAATGCTTATGTAAATGTCAAATATTTGTGAATCAGAAGTAGTTATAAAATGAAATGCATGGCATGTTTGTTTCACAGTGATGCCATTTTTGTACATAAAATTTGAATTTTTAAGTGCATTTTAAAAAGTTACATTTAATCAACATGTCTCTTAAAATACCATCAATAGAACAAAAAATAAACAAATTAATTAAACAACAGAGTTTTAAACTTATAGTTGATTTACAAACCTGATGTAAATTTTTGAAAGATGAAAGTCACCCCCCTGAATTTGTTTGCAGCTTTTACAATGAAATAACCGAGCTACAGTCATGAACCTCTTAAGTACAGGGATACCTTCTGACAAATGCATCATTAGGTGATTTAGTGAAGATCATAGAGTGTGCTTGCTTACACAAACCTACATGGTAAAGCTGACTACACACCTAGGCCATATCGTATAGCCCAGTGGTCGGCAAACCGCGGCTCATGAGCCACATGCGGCTCTTGGGCCCCTTGAGTGTGGCTATTCCACAAAATACCACGTGCGGGCGTGCATGTACAGGGAACATTGTGGAGTGAAAGAAGATGTAGTGTCGAGGATTGAGAAAGGTATGTTCAGATGGTTTGGACATATAGAGAGGATGAACGAAAGGAGATAGACGAAACAAGTATACAAGACGAGTGTGGATGGGAGAGTTGGAAGGGGTCGACCTCAGCAAACGTACCTCAATCAGATTGAGGACGTTTTTAGCAAAGGCCAGCTTAGGAGTACACTAATTAAGTTAATAACAATGTACCTACCTATATAGTTTAAGTTTAAAAAATTTGGCTCTCAAAAGAAATTCCAATCGTTGTACTGTTGATATTTGGCTCTGTTGACTAATGAGTTTGCTGACCACTGGTATAGCCTATTGCTTCTATGCTTCCAGCCTGTTCGGCATATTACTGTACATGGTATCATGAGATTATATTAAGCACAAGAGAAAATTATGCAGTCTAGATACGGGATGGACACAAGATGTGTGAGGCATACCATTTTACAGCAAACTTTTTAATATGTAGAAAAAATACACTCTAAAATAATGATAAAATGTATAGTATAGTAAATACACACACCAGTAACAAAGTCACTTATCATCAAGTATTATGTACTGGTACACAATTGTATGTGCTATACTTTCATTTGCCTAATAAGTTTGTTTACAGCAGCATGATCACAAACACATGACTAATGTGTTGTGCTATGTCGTTAGGAAGGCTACGATGTCACTGGGTGATAAGAATTTTTCAGCTACATTATAATTTTGTGGAGATCATCATCTTATAAGCAGATCATTATCAATTGAAATGTCTCTATACAGCATTTTTACTTATGTTTTACTTTTACTTTAATCCTCTAAATCAATGATTTTCAATCAGTGTGCCACAACTGACGGTGTACCACAAAAATGTTAAAAGCATGCAGTACTGACTATTTAATCAGGGGCACTGACCTTTTTTTCTCTTAGATTGTCAAGTAAAAGCATAACAACAGCCAACACAACAGTAGTCATCTGGTGTGAACAAATCAAAATTATATCAATTTTTTGTCAAATTGGCAAAAAATATATAGTTTTTGGTGTGCCCCAGAATTGTAGTAATTAGTTTGTGTGCCATGAGATGAAAAAGGTTGAAAATTGCTGCTCTAAATGATTAATTTTTAATAGTTCTTTAGTTTTTGATAGCAAACTACTGAAAAAATGAGTATCTTAAGACAAAGACCATTTATTTATATCATTATTCTGTCATTTTATGATTTAGTTCTCTGCTGGGCTCACTCAAGTATGTGCAGCCAGTTGCCAAGTAGCTGGGTGACCCTCATCAGGGTCTTAGCTGGGAAGCTAGCTCAGACTTCTCCACATGGTGCTGATCGAGGGTGTGATCAGAAAGAGTAGAAATATATGTATGGCCTCTTGTGTCTTAGATTTCCAACTTGGACAGCCTCATTTCAACACATGTTTGTAATCAAAATACATCAGAAGTCAAGATAAATTTAAGGTCTGAGAAAAAAATTCTACCTCTTTGATGGGGGAATCTGCAAAATACTGTGGCTATTTTTCCAATCACCACAAAGTATAGTATAGTATAGTATAGTATAGTATAGTATAGTATAGTATAATATAGTATATAGTATACATTTATTACTAACAAATAGTATATATATATATATATATATAAATATATATATATACATATACACAAAACAGATTGATAGATAATACTGTAACAATTATTTTACTCTTCCTCCCAAATCCTACTAAAACTGAGCCAATTATTACTTATCACACTCATTATTTTCAATATTTGTGCCTTTACTCAAAGTATAATTCATGGCAATACAATTGAAGGTATGTATAAATGCTATATTTTCTTTTTAAAACTGAAGAAAAAGTGACTTAGCAAATATCCCTGTCATTTTCACTGCAAATCATCAAGTACAAACCAATTATACTTTAATCCATACGTTTTCAACAGACTTACCATTTCTTATTCTAAAAAAGCCTTTTTTTCCTGGTCATCATTAGGCAATTATATCAGTTAAAATGAACCCTGAGATATTTTACAGATTATAATTAAGGAAATTCAAACTAGATTTAAAATTTACCACATAGAGATTTTCTCCTTCCAGTTTCATCTGCATTTCCATTTTAATAAACAATATTAGATGTAGAATTTTTCTAGTTAAGAAATATCACTTTTTCAACAAAATAAATATAAATTAACTTGGAGTATGCACACATACATTTTGTCCTTTTCTTATTATCATGATGCTAAATAATTAATCCATGGGTAATAGACCCAGTCGTTTGTTACTTTCTTCATACTGCAGTTAACTTTCTTATAATAATACCTATGAGCATTTGGGGTGGAAAAAATGACTGTCATTTGATTACTAGTGTTTTTTTAAAACATATTTTTATGATTATTTCTTAGTTTCACAGAGGTAATACTGTTTTATTTAAGATGGTCCTTCAGGGTTTATACAGAAACCATTTCATTTAAATATGACTTGGGCTTACTTATTTATTTCAGTAATACCATGTTGCACATAAACTTTCCTGCATGCAAGCACTATTTTCTTGGTTTCACAAGTTGCAATAGAAAAGCATAATAAAAGTCATCTAAGAAGTAATTAAAAATTTTAATTCCAGTAGGCTTTTATTTTATTCTTAAACATATGCTCTTAATTCTGTGGTCTCTATAAACTCATCCAGTCCTAAAGTATTCCAACCTAGGTTTCAAAACATATATTCTAAAAATATTCACAAAGAGAATTCACCATGAAAAATTTTGTGTTCTCAAAATCTGAATTAGTTTCTAATTTGTAAAACATTTCTCCTTTTTGTATTTTGTTAGGATCTCAAAATCTAATATCAATTACATTTAAAAAATATTTTAAATATGTTATAATTATATATATGTGTGTGTATTTATTACAATATCAATAATGTCTGGCTATATACCTAAATAAAATTTATATGTAATTTATTGGAAATAAAAGTATTTAAATAACTGAAATATATTTAGATAAATATATTTTTAAATATATGGTGAATATTTTAAAGAAATTAATTTATGGGAGGAACCAAGATGGCGGCGTAGGCAAATACCTGTACTTGCTGCCTCTCACAACCACATCAAAATTACAACTAAAGGACTAGAACAACTATCATCCAGAACTGCAGGAAAGCTGGCTGAGTGGAAGTTCTACAACCAGAGGTAAAGAAGAAAGAACATTGAGACTGGTAGGAGGTGCGGAGCCGTGGAATGGCCTGGCACCCGGGAGTGCCGCTTTTTTAATCAGGAGGGAAATACAAGCTCCCGCTTGCTCTCAGCTCCAGTGCCAGGTGAGACTCTGGGGGACCCAGGCACATACAGGGAGAAAAAAACTGTACTGTTTGGCATCAGGACAGGAACGGGAGGACAGCTTTCTTTCAGACAGAGGTGCCTGCAGCGGTCATTTTTCCTGCTCTGGGACTTCTCCAATGCGGGGCTGACTAGCAGTCATTGCTGCTTGCTCTGCCCAGAAGATTCCCTGAGAATCCGCCCCATCCAATTTACAACCCCACCCAAGCTGTACATAGTGGCTTTTGCATAAGAATGTCCTGTCATTTCTCAAGTTAAAACCTGTTAAACAGGCAGCAGCAGCAGCAGGAGCCTCCCTTGCTACACAGCTGGGCCTCCTCTGGGCACTTCCAAACCCCATACAAAGAGGAGGAATCTGCAGATCTCTCTGTATCTCCTGCTGGGTGGCCTCAGGCAGTTGCTGGCTATGCACCTCCTTGGAGATCCAAGAGTCAGTGTACTCACTGGTCAGTGTGAGACCATACCAGAGTGCAACTCTTCACATCCATAAGTGACACACTCAAGGGGCAGACTCAGTGAGCACCAAAGCCCCACTGAGGCAAGTCCTTCCCCATAAAGATATCTCCTGCACAGCAGCTCTTCCATTGTAGATACAGCTGGTCCCCACAGCCAATTGGCCTGGAGGTCAATTCCTCCCAGTGATACCAACAGCATTCAAGGCTTAACTACAATGAGACTGTGCACACTGCCCACAAAGAGATGCACCAAGAGTCCACCTCAGGTGACTGGGGAGGCTAAGCCACTGGGCCCTATAGGACACCTACCACACAAGGCCACTCTATCAACTCAAGGAGACTTAGTAGATACCCAATACATAGAAACAAACACAGGGAAGCAGCCAAAATGCAGAGACAAAGAAACATGTCACAAATGAAAGAATTGGATGAAAGCAAAATACTGGATATAGAGTTCAAAACCACGGTTATAAGGTGACTTAAGAATCTTATAGAAACCTCTGAGAAACTTAATGAGACCTTCAATGATCTTAGTGAGAATGCAAAAAAAAAAAAAAAAGGACCAGTCAGAAATTAAGCATACACTGACTGAAATAAATAATATTATACAGGGATTCAACAATAGACTAGAGGATCCCAAGAATCAAGTCAATGATCTGAAATGCGAGAAAGCAAAAAACATCCAATAGGAAGAGAAAAAAGAAAAAAGAATCCAAAAATATGAAGATAGTGTAAGGAGCCTCTGGGACAACTTCAAGCATACCAACATCTGAATTATGGGGGTGCCAGAAGAAGAGAGAGAGCAAGATATTGAAAACCTATTTGAAGAAATAATGACAGAAAACTTGCCCTACCTGGTGAAAGAAATAGACTTACAAGTCCAGGAAGCTCAGAGAACCCCAAACAAGAGGAATCCAAAGAGGACCACACCAAGACACATCATAATTAAAATGCCAAGGGCAAAAGAAAAAGAGAGAATCTTAAAAGCAGCAAGAGAAAAACAGTTAGTTACCTACAAGGGAGTACCCATATGACTGTTAGCTGATTTCTCAACAGAAACTATGCAGGCCAGAAGGGAGTGGCAAGAAATATTCAAAGTGATGAATAACACGAACCTACAACCAAGATTATTCTACTCAGCAAAGCTATCATTTAGAATTGAAGGTCAGATAAAGAGTTTCACAGATAAGAAAAAGCTAAAGGAGTTCATCACCACCAGACCAGTATTATATGAAATTCTGAAGGGTATTCTTTAAGAAGAGGAAGAAGAAGAAAAAGGTAAAGATAAAAAATTATAGCCCTAACTGGTTTGGCTCAGTAGATAGAGCATCAGCCTGAGGACTGAAGGGTCCCAGGTTCGATTCCAGTCAAGAGCATGTACCTTGGTTGCAGGCACATCCCCAGGAGGAGGTGTGCAGGAGGCAGCTGATCAATGTTTCTCTCTCATTGATGTTTCTAACTCTTTATCCCTCTCCCTTCCTCTCTGTAAAAATTCAATAAAATATTTTTAAAAAAATTATAAACAGAAAAGTGACAACAAATACATATCTATCAACAAGTGAATCTAAAAACCAAATGAATAAAAAAATCTGCTGAACAGAATAAACTGGTGAATATAATAGAATCAGGGGCATGAAAGGGAGCAGACTAACAATTCTCAGGGTGAAGGAGGTGTGGCGGGTGCGGTAAGAGATTAGACAAAGAGCTTACACCTATGGATGAGGACATTGGGGGGCGAGGGCCTGGGGTGGAGTGGAACTGGCTGGAGGGGAGCTATCAGGGGGTAAAAAAGAGGGACATCTGTAATAATTTGAACAATAAAGATTAAAAAAATAAATAAATAATAAAAGCAAAAAAAAAAGAAATTAATTTATATACTAATGCTATTTTCTTTTTGAACTGAAAAAACAATAACCAAATATGCTATCTATAATTAAAGCATAATAAGCAAATTGACCCAATGGCCGAACAGCAGAATAAACATCTGGATGACCACACTATGACAACCACTGGAGCTAGGCCAGCCAAGGCGATTGTAGTGCGATTGGTCATGGGCCTAGCCATCACGCCATGATCGCCCTGCAGAGGGAGGCTCAGGTCACTGGCCAGCAGGGCAAATGATCAATTGGGGGGCTTCATGATCGCCCCAAAGAAAGAGGCTCAGGCCACCGACCAGGGGAGTATGGCAGGTGGGCTGGGCCTCCCTCTGCAGGGCACGATCGATCACTCCAAAGTGGGAGTCCCAGGCTAACCTGTGGCAGTATGGTGGTGGGTGGGCAGGGCCTACCTTTTTGGAGCTATCCATTGCAGGGCTCCCGGACTGTGAGAGGGCACAGGCCGGGCTGAGGGAACCCCCTCAAGTGCACGAATTTTGTGCACTGGGCCTCTAGTCTATATATAAAAGTCTAAGTGACTGGCCAATTGGCTGATCGTTTGACTGGCTGACCAGTAGCTATGATGCACACTGACCACCAGGGGTCAGAAGCTCTATGTAGAAGCGGAAACCACAGGCATGGGAACATGGAACAGACTGATGAATCTCAGTGGGAAGGGGGGAAGGGGAGGGCAGAAAGAGATTAACCAAAGCTCTTATATGCATACTAGAGACCTGGATTCGTGCACGAGTGGGGTCCCTCAGCCTGGCCTGCACCGTCTCGCAATCTGGGATCCCTGGGGGGATGTCAGAGAGCCAGTTTTGGCCTGATCCCTGCAGGCCAGGCCGAGGGACCCCACCGGTGCACAAATCCATACACCAGGCCTCTAGTGGCTATATATAAAGAAACATTTGCTATGATTAAAAAAATCTAAAATATACTAGTATATCTGAGTGCGTGTGTGTTTATATGTATATATAATTTTAAATAAAGAACTCATTTAAATAATCCATTGTGATATGTAAATAAATACAATTTATATGACATAATTTTCCAATTTCTTATAATTATAAACAAAATCCAGTTTAAAATATTTAAACCTATTAATACTGATTTTTTTTTTGCACATTCATACTGTGGTATCAATTTTATTCATATTGAAAATCCTTGGTATTCCATAAAATACCATACATATTCTGAGTTTATAAACAAATTATATAGATGGCTTATTTATATTTTAGTTATAATCTGACAATTACTATTAAAATAATATTTGTTTACTCAGAAAACTCCCTACCATTCTGAGTTAAACTCGGGTAACTACATATCCTATTTACTAATGTAAAATATTCTAATGGAAATTCTCAGGGGCATTTTTCCCACTTTCCTGAATTAATCAATCTTAAAATATGATTCTCTAGGCTAGTTTAGTTCTATTTCCTGTGTCCCCAAAATGAGAAAGCAAGAGCTCTTGCCAGATAGAAGCTGTGCACTGGATATTGTGTGTTTGTGTGTGTGTGTGTGTGTGTATTTTCACACCTCTGCAGATAATTATTTCTATTCAATTTATCTTATATTTTATTTCTCTCTGTGTCTTCATTGTTGAACACATTCCTTTTCTTCGCAAAGTTTACTGACAATTTTTGTATTGCACTTTGCCATTTTTCTGTAGAGTGAATTTCATGTGGTGGTTGTTTATTTTTCCTCACCAATTAAATTTCATTTCTCTAAGTAGGGTAAACAATATTCTGGAGACATCTGCTCATTTCAAGAAGTTCCTGAGAAAGTTTTAAAAGCAGCAATAGTACGAAATTTTATTTTTTATGTGTGAAATATTGCAGGATCTGTGTATGGGGGGAATTCAAGTAGAATCTAGTTTGTGAAAAATTTTTACTATATCCATCAACTTAAATGCTGGATAAAGGAACGATGCTGACCCAAACCTCAAATATGATCAGTTAAAATTTGTAAGTACATTTTTGATTCAACTAAGAAGTTTAATTTACTTGTCTTCTTACCATTTTAAGATGATTTTTTTCTGACGAGAAAAATGTTAATGAGAATTTCAGGATTTCAAATTTCTTCCATCTGCACAATTAATAGTGATATGCAAAAAAATGATAGTTTGTCCTTTCTAAGTGGTTGTAAAACTGGCTAAAAAGTAAAAGTTATTATGAATAAACTTCCTGATGAAGCTACTGAGACATGAATCTAGTAATCATAAAGCTTTACATGCTCTATTAATTGTCATCCTTTCCTCTCTTTCTGCTCTAAATACAACTAAAGCCGTGAAAGAGTTGATCAAGCAGTCTTGTGGTTAATTAAGCTTAGTTGTCTAAAGCATTTAGTGGTTAATTATTACATTTTTTTCTGCTGTATTTGACTAAAATTGCTACAGAAAGGGCAGTTTTGAAAGGTTTATTCAAAATCAGCACTTTTCTAACATGTGAAACTAAAATGTAATTAAAAACAAAGAAAATTTAAAACTTTGTTAAAAGCTTGCAATTAACAACCCTCTTTCACATGTAGGTTTCTTTCAGAAGTACATACTCTTAGTCTTGAACGCTGGTAAATTCAGAGAAAAATACATATGTCAATTAGAAGATTATAATTTAAATTATTCTATTTTTAAGAAAAGCATACAGCTTTCCCACAGAAATCTATTTTTGAAAGAAATTTCACATGAGATTAAGGAACTTATATCTGTTTTCATTTGAATTTGCACTCTCAGCTTTACTTTTCACTTCAAAACAAGTTACTTTAAAATTATTTTCTCACTTTATTTTTATTGTTTACATTATTGCAGATATCCCCATCCCCCCCCAACCCTTTTCCCATCTCCACTTAGCCCTCCCCACCCCCGTCCTGTGTCCTACACCACACTGTTGTTTGTGTCTATGGGTTATGGTGCCATTAATTTTGAAAGGCAAACTCATGAATTTTTCAATATAGATAAAGAAACATTTTTAAATTTCTTTTATTTAAATATTAGAAATGGTTAATTCTAGTAAATTAGGACCAAATAATTGTTCAGACCCCTATGCACATAAAAAAATCCAAATAATATATCTAACATGGATTTTGTGAACCAACAGTAATTTTGGATGGGAGTTTTAACAACACAGCTAATTATAGGGTTTAGATAGGTCTTTTTTCTCATGATATTCTCAAGTAAAATTTCCCTTTTTGTCCATATACATTAATTTCAAATTCTCAGGCTTCTCTGTTATATACAGAGTGGGACAAAAGTAGATTTACAGTTGTGAGTATGCAAAACAGTGTTTACTTTTGTATTATTATTTATTGTTGTATTATTTTCCTTATGAGCAACTATAAACCTACTTTTGCCCCACCCTGTAAACACTCTTTATCTTCTATTTGTTTGGTGTGCTTACTTATCTTTTAACAGATAATCTCACTTATTTGAAAATCAGAAACTGAATATTATGCACAGAGGAAATTCAAAAATTCATTTTAGGAGAGAAACCAAGATGGCGGCATAGGTTAACGCCGGAGTTTGCTGCCTCGAACAACCACTTCAAAAATACAACTAAAAGACGGAACGGACATCATCCAGAACCACAGGAAGGCTGGCTGAATGGAAGTCCTACAACTAGGAGGAACCGAGAATCAGAGGAGGCGCAGTGCTGAAGTAAAATACTAAGGTGCGGAGTGCTTGCGGCGCGGGCTGGTGGCTGAGGGCGTGGTTGTCTGTTTCAATCCGGAGGGAGCCTCAGACTCTGAGCTCCAGATCCGGGCGAGTCTCTAGGGACCCAGACTCAAACAGGAGAAGCAGGACTGTCTGGCTACGGTCCCTCCGAGGTTTGCAGCTGTTGCTGGGACAGAGAGGCAGAGCCCCTGGGGACGGACTGAGAGCAGCCATAACTGCTTCCTCCTCCGCCCTGTGTATCCCGTGGGACCTGCCCCGCCCAAGCCCTGCACAGAGGCATTTGCTGGATAGCCTCAGGCAAAGGCTAGATTAGCACCTCCCTAGAGGACACAAGTTCTTCCACTGCAGACACAGCTGATTATCACAGCCAGTCGGCCTGGAGGTCAAATCCCTCTAGTATTAACTATAACAATCAAGGCTTAACTACAACAAGACTGCGCACAAAGACCACTAGGGGGTGTACCAAGAAAGCGTAAAAAATGCGGAGACAAAGAAACAGGACAAAACTATCAAGGGAGGATATTGAGTTCAGAACCACACTTTTGAGGTCTCTCAAGAGGCTTCTAGAGTCTGTCGATAAACTTGATGAGATGTACAGGAAATCTAATGAGACCCTCGATGGTGTGATAAAGGACCATCTAGAAAGTAAGCATACACTGACTGAAATAAAGAATATTATACAGACTCCCAACAGCAGACCAGAGGAGCGCAAGAATCAAGTCAAAGATTTGAAATGCGAAGAAGCGAGAAACACCCAACCGGAAAAGCAAAATGAAAAAAGAACCCAAAAATACGAAGATAGTGTAAGGAGCCTCTGGGACAGCTTCAAACGTACCAACATCAGAATTATAGGGGTACCAGAAGATGAGAGAGAGCAAGATATTGAAAACCTATTTGAAGAAATAATGACAGAAAACTTCCCCCACCTGGTGAAAGAAATAGACTTACAGGTCCAGGAAGCGCAGAGAACCCCAAACAAAAGGAATCCAAAGAGGACCACACCAAGACACATCATAATTAAAATGCCAAGAGCAAAAGACAAAGAGAGAATCTTAAAAGTAGCAAGAGAAAGAAACTCAGTTACCTACAAGGGAATACCCATACGACTGTCAGCTGATTTCTCAACAGAAACTTTGCAGGCCAGAAGGGAGTGGCAAGAAATATTCAAAGTGATGAACAGCAAGAACCTTCAACCAAGATTACTTTATCCAGCAAAGCTATCATTCAGAAGTAAAGGTCAGATAAAGAGCTTCACAGATAAGGAAAAGCTAAAGGAGTTCATCACCACCAAACCAGTATTATATGAAATGCTGAAAGGTATCCTTTAAGAAGAGGAAGAAGAAGAAAAAGGTAAAGATACAAATTATGAACAACAAATACACATCTATCAACAAGTGAATCTAAAAATCAAGTGAATAAATAATCTGATGAACAGTATGAACTGGTGATTATAATAGAATCAGGGACATAGAAAGGGAATGGACTGACTATTCTTGGGGGGGAAAGGGGTGTAGGGGATGCGGGAAGAGATTGGACAATAATGTGCACCTATGGATGAGGACAGTGGGTGGGGAGTGAGGGCGGAGGGTGGGGTGGGAACTGGGTGGAGGGGAGTTATGGTGGGAAAAAAGAGGAACCAATGTAATAATCTGAACAATAAAGATTTAAAAAATAAATAAATAAATAAATAAATAAATAAATAAATAAATTAAATAAAATAAAAAAAAAGAAACATTGATCAGCTGCCTCTTGCACAATTCCTACTGGGGATGTGCCCGCAACCAAGGTACATGCCCTTGGCCGGAATCGAACCTGGGACCTTTCAGTCCGCAGGCTGACGCTCTATCCACTGAGCCAAACCAGTTAGGGCAAAAAAAAAAAATAAGTAATTTTTAAAAGAAAGTAAAGCCTACTTATGTTAAAATCCATTTTAATCATAATACATTCTCTTCTTTCCCTTAAAAGAATTCTCAGTTACTCTCTATGTTAGATGTCATCATCAATTTGCTTCTACATACCAGAGAATAAAATTAGGGAGCAAGAATCTAATAGTATAGCCAAGTAAATTAAACTGTCTACTGGAATAACTGGGGGGGAATTTTCCAATTTAAAGTCTTTTTCTTTTAAGGTAAGAAAATTTGATAAGCTGTCTATGAAACATAGTAGCTCCCCCCTGTACCACTCCCCCCCCCCCCAAATGAAGCTGTTCAGAGTAAAAGATGTTGGGAGAATTTTAGCTTAAGTAGAGGAGATGTCTTTCTCAAAGAATTTGGTGTCATGATTTTGAATTTCTGATAGTATGGTAGAAGGATTCATCCAGAGAGAAGACAAGAACAAACATTGAGTTGTGTTTTTTTAAAAGAAGGACTCTTATTTTACAGAAAGGGGAAATTCCAGAGAAACAAGATCACACAGAATTACTTAGCTCAAGAATTAAGTTACAACTTGTATGCATGCATATAAGCATAAATCAATGGACGCAAGATACTGGGGGGTAGGGGAGACCAGGGGAAGGTCAATGGAGAAAAAAAGGAGACATATGTACTACTCTTTTGTAATACTTTTAGCAATAAAATAAAATTAAAAAA
>NW_005871207.1:529295-530884 GCF_000147115.1 Myotis lucifugus | reverse complement strand
AATAATACCATTAATACTATATTTAAATTAAAAATTTGGAAAGATATATAAATATATATATATTATGCTGTGTCCCTCTGACCATCCAACCGGTAGCTATGATGTACACTGATCACCAGGGGGAGACGCTCAATCCACCAGGGGGCAGATGCTCAACACAGGAGCTGCTCTGACATGCACTGATCATTTACAAAGAAATGGCATCACAAATCTGGCGCCGACAAAGCAACACTCAGCTTCCCCGAGGTGGAACACAGGCCCCACCAACACCTCGGAACAACACCCCACCAAATCCCAGCCAACGCTGCCAGGGCCTCATGGCACAAAATGTGTCCCATAGTCCAGCTCACTTAGTAAACGATCGCTGTGGGCTCCGCGTAATAACATTATGTAGCAACACCCGGCTTCCTCTCTCTAGCACAGTGATGGCGAAACTATGACACGCGTGTCAGAGGTGACATGCGAACTCATTTTTTTAGTTGATTTTTCTTTGTTAAATGGCATTTAAATATATAAAATAAATATCAAAAATATAAATCTTTGTTTTACTATGGTTGCAAATATTAAAAAATTTCTATATGTGACATGGCACCAGAGTTAAGTTAGGGTTTTTCAAAATGCTGACACGCTGAGCTCAAAAGGTTCACCATCACTGCTCTAGCAACTAGCCTCCTTGCAGTTTCTTCAGCCCAAGAACACAACTTGCTTTATAGCCAGGTGCAAACATTTTACACTTTAACCAAATGTCTGTTAAGTGTTTTCCTGTGGCTCATCTCATTTGATCCTCACAGAAGTCCTGGAGTAGGTAGATAGGAGACTTGGTAGAATTCTATTTTCTTTTATTAGCCAGAAAATGGAGATTTAGAAAGTTCAGAAACTTGACCCGACTGAAAAGAAGTAAGAAATGGTGGACCTTGCCCTAACTTGTTTGGCTCAGCTGGTAGAGCTTCGGCCTGTGGACTCAAGGGTCCCAGGTTCGATTCTGATCAAGGGCATGTACCTTCGTTGTGGGCACATCCCCAGTGGGGGGGTGTGCAGGAGGCAGCTGATCGATGTTTCTCTCTCATCGATGTTTCTAACTCTCTATCCCTCTCCCCTCCTCTCTGTAAAAAATCAATAAAATATATTTAAAAAAGAAAAGAAAAAGAAATGGTGGACCTTGAAAATGACTTCAGGTTTTCTCACTGTGCAGAATATAGTCAAACACTGCTGCAGTTAAATATTTCACCCTTTGTTCTCCCTGCATGACGTACAATAATAATCTGCTTTGTGTTGATATTTACTGCTGTGTTGCTGACAATTACCTGAAAGACAAGTTGGGATGCTTCACTGGGCTGGAAAAAGTTTAGCTAAATCAGAAAGCAGGTCTCATTAAGCAAGTTTATTCCATATGTATAAAGGGTTAAGTTGACTCGCGCATTTGCAATACATATAAGCCTCTTGCTGGCCGTAATCACATGCGTGTGTTTCAATCTGTCATTGTTGATCATGAATTTGGTTGACACTTCTATTATAGAGAAAGGGCGAATAGCTATATTAAAATATTTCTTATAATTAATTTCCTTTCAATGTTCAGGAATCCGTGCACC
>NW_005871207.1:479880-529195 GCF_000147115.1 Myotis lucifugus | reverse complement strand
CTAGTGTATATATATATATATATATATATATATATATATATATATGTATATGTATATATATATAGTATATTTCAAGTTGTCAAAGCAACAATGACTAAAAAGTTAAACAAAATGAATAGACTATTTTGTAATAACTTTACACTTCAAACATATTAAATTGTGTTTCCTTACTAAATATACAGCAAACAGATAAACACCTTTTCCTTACAGTAATTTTCTCTATTTTCTTTTCCTTTGCAGATGATGCAAACGTCTACTATTCATGATATTAAACAAAAGTTTCATAAAACATGTAAGTTTTATATATACATTAGAATTTATATTATAGACTTATTTTTATAAAATTGGTTCAAAATTATCTGTAAGAATAAGTTCAATATTATGATGGAAAGAATGTATGGAAACCATATCTTAGCATGGAACTCAGAAATAATATTATGCTAAACTAGAGGTTCGATGCACGAAATCTGTGCAAGGAGCTTGGCTCTCGAAACCCCAGCTTTGTCCAGAAGGTCGTCTGGAAGGTAGTTCAGCTGTCCGGTGTAATTAGCATATCACACTTTTATTATTATAGATTTCTCTTGACCATGAACATTCTTGCATCTTAATCTTGATGCTTTAATCCTCATTATTCTTCTTTTTCACAAAACTGTTTTCCAGCTAATATTTGAACAATTTTCGTTCTAACAGCATTAATCAATACAAAGTATACAAAGTATTAATCAATGCTAAGTATTTCTTTATATTTAAGCAACATTTTAATCAAAGTTTTTTACCCTGTTTTGTATTTATTGTTGTCAAATTGCTTCCACATAAGAATTATTTATACATTTAAATTATATTATTTAATTTTATTAATAGCTAAACATTAAGAGAGCTCATTATTATCTACTTGAAATATTTATATGAAGTTTGTATAAATTCAAATTTTATTTTCAAAACATTTTAACAAAGTTTACTCATAAACATACTGAAACTGTAATTGCTAGGAAGAATTTTTCAATTAGCATTTTTAGAACAATTTGATAGGTTCATAGCAAAATGACAGAAAATAAAGTTCCCATTTACCCTCTCTCCTCATATATGCATAGCCTCCCCCACTATTAGTATTCTATATCAGAGTTGTACATTTTTTGCAACCTAGTAATCTACATTGACACATTGTTCTGATCCAATGTCCATAGTTAACATATGAGTCCATCCTTGGTGTTCTACAATCTATGGGTTTTGCTAGGGAGAATTTTCTTTTCTTTTTTCATGTATTTTTATCTTCGTAAACAATACCACATACCATTTTAAGTTTATGGTTTAATAGCATTAACTAAATTTACATTGTTATAAAATATATACAGAACTTTTTCATCTTGCAGATATGAAACTCTGTAGCCATTGAACAATAACTCCCATTTCTTACTCCCCAATCCCGGGTAACCATCATTCTCCTTTCTATTTCTATGAATTTGATTACTTTAGATACTTCAGATAAGTGGAATTAGACTGTATTTGTTTTAGTTTTTTTCTTTTTGACCAGCTTATTTCACTGAGCTTGATGTCCTCAAGGTTCATCCATGCTGTAGCTTGTGTAGAACTCCCTTCCTTTTTAAGGCTGAATAATGTTCCATTGAATGTATATACTGCATTTTTAATCCTTTGGATTTAGTTGAACATGTTTATTTTCTGAAAATATTCCTAAGGCTCACAAATTAGAACATTAAGTTGTTTAAGGTATTTAGGGTAAAACAGGTATTTAGAGTAAAATAGATATAATTGTCTTTATTATTTTCATTATTTCTTTAGGAAAAAAATAGATCTTTACTAAATACTTGCTGCATATATGACATTATATTAGGTATAGTGATTAAATGACAGTAGAAGATATCCCTGTTAGCCTTCAAAAAAATAGCCTCATGAGGAAGATAGTTAAAATAGTCAGTGTATCTAAAACTAATAAACATTGGGGAGAAAATGATTTAGTATTTTTGATAGGAATAGAAAGCATAAACAGGTTGGAACAGAATGATCTGAAATACGCTTAAATTCATACAGAAGTTGAGTCCTGATATTTTACCATAAGGACATATAAGATTTGAATATGCAGAAGAGAATAAGAAAGAGATTATAAGAAAAAAGGACAAAAGAAGATAAGAGGTCAAAACAACAGATCTGCCATGGATTAACTCTATTTTTAGCAATCAAATCATGTGTGCATCATGGAATATTTTATAAATTATTGAAATTTTTTTCAAACTCCAAATTTATATTTTATAACATAATCCATGTGAACCAATGTAACCATGATTATTTCCAGTTTATTTACATCCTAAATGCATTTGATTTGAGTTATATTTTTTGCATAAAATATAGTTTTCATTAAAGTAGTAATTGAATTGGCATCTTTGGAATGACTTAGATATTTTTTTCCTTATAAAATGGTATCAGAAAATTCAGGTTGTAATAATCAGTGAGAAGATATCTGAAAATTACTTTTTTCTATAAAGTAAAAGATTCAAGAGAATGTTTGCATTTAAATTAATATGACAATATAAGAAATGCATTATTTCTATATTTTTCTGAAAATGATGAAATGAATCAAAGGCTAATATATGTATAAAAAGAATGAGCAGTCACCTTGATGTGTGATTCTATGACTGCTCAGTGATAGTTGTACATATAGACACAAAATAATTACATGGAATCTTAAAGTTGTAGAGTCAGAAGTTTTATATTCATGTCTTCCAGAGCCCATTTTTAGTAATTAGACAAGTGAAGTTAGGTAGTTTATGTAAAAATCTTAGAAGTGTCCAGTTTCAGAAGTGGAAAATTGGATAATGACAATAATATGGTTAGTTTTAATAGCTAATTATATATATCAAGGCTTAGGGATTTCTTGACAACTATTATTTTACTTTTCAAAGCACAGGTTTTTTTTGGTTTGTTTTTTTTTAAGAATTTTTAAAAATATTTTTATTGATTTTTTACAGAGAAGAAGGGAGAGGGATAGAGAGCTAGAAACATCGATGAGAGAGATTGATCAGCTGCCTCCTGTACGCCCCCCAGTGGGGATGTGCCCGCAACCAAGGTACATGCTCTTGACCGGAATCAAAGCCGGGACCCTTGAGTCCACAGGCCAACGCTCTATCCACTGAGCCAAACCGGTTCGGCCAAAGCACAGTTTTAAACTTTAAACACTTTCTATAAATTATAACTTTATTCATTTTTCCAAAAGTACCTTTATTTTGAAAATATATCCATCACTTACAGAAAAATTATTTTCAGAAAATGTTGCATTTATAGTATACTTTAAACATGTATTGATCTTCAAACTATATAAAATATAGACACAAAAACATTTTTTTGCTTGTATTATATTACAGGGAATGATCTCAAAGTTAATTAAATTGGACATTGTGTTTAATATGTTTTCCAAATCAGAAAAGGAAACCAAAAAAAAAAAAAGTTAATACTAACATGATGTGACTGTACATACAGATTTTAAAGTTATATACTGATTGCCTTCATATTTTATATCTTTAGCATATTTTAAGACCATGTAACATTGAATACTTTATTTACATTTATAAAAATATTTAAAAAATAATAATATATATTTTACATATAGTTATATTTATCTAACTACAACTGTTAGGTTTTTTTATAGACTTCTTTACCTTCTGATGACAAATTGTGTGTGTATATATATATATATATATATATATATATAATGACATTTATGATGCTGTTTATTTCCAAGCCCTGGAGTTATAATAAGACTTGTAACCTTGAAAGAAAAAAATAACTATCAGAAGACTGGTTTTCTGAGGGAAGAATGCTCCTTACATGTCTTTTATCTCTGGCCTTTGTTCCCTTAGGTGTTCTCACTGATCTTGATTTCTTGTCTGCCTACTATTTCTCTGACTTCTGCCAGCTTTACATTTTTCTTAGTTTTATTTTGGAACTTTTTTACCTTGATTTTTCTTGTCTTAAACAATGACTTTCTTAGGTTCTTCCAAGATTTATAATTTTTCAGTTCTGCTTCATTATGAGTCATTTTTTAGATTACCCTGGTAACACCAGCAAAGAGATGGGTAAGTAAATACAGGAGGAAAATGCAATTACAATATTAGCTCTTAAGGGAAACCAGAAAGAGCAATGGTTTTCATAAAGAGACACCTATTAAACTATAAATTATACACACACACACACACACACAAATGTATTACTTTCACCTATTTCCCCTCATCTCATTTAATCTTCCAAAAACTGTATATGTACATAATAATTTAAATCTGTCATGGTATATTCTACTTTGTCGATTTAATTGATCAAAAATCAAAATGTTTGCCAAAATAACAAATGAATTCTAGTGAAAAAATTCTACCTGCATGTTAGAAGTTATTTCTCTATGCTTTATCATATTTAAAATTATTTAAATTTTTATAATCTAAACCTCTAAAGAGAGGGATGAATGATGGGATAGTTTGCACTGATAAAATAGAAGCTATACTAATAAAAATAAAGATTTTCCAAGCAAAGTTGGAATGAATATACTCTTTAGAAACTGGGTCTTTACTCTTGTCATCTAAGGAATCTGTAACAGAAAATGCATAATATTGCCGTTGCACTAAGTTGTTTAAAGGTAGAATTTCATTCACATAGCTTTTTTAAATTAAATTTTTGCTAATTTTTTAAAACTATTGATTTTATTGTTATAGGTGTTTGGCTATCATATCATGGTACCCTGAATGGTATTCCAATGCTATGCATAATCTCAAAAAAGAAACTAGCTACCAACTAGCTATTATGAATATGATTGTTTGTTTAGTAGAGCTAAGTTCTGTAATTATAATTAAAACCCAGTGTTAGCCCTGAATTGTATGGCTCAGTTGGTTGGAGCGCCATTCCATACACCAAAAGCTCTAGGGTTTGATTCCCAGTGAGGGCATATACTCAGGTTACAAGTTCGATCTCTGGTTGGGGTATATATGTGAGGCAAGCAATCAATGTTTCTCTCACATCAATGAACATGTTCTTGGGTGAGAATTTAAAAACAAATAATGCAAATATGACTAGAAAGTTCTAATGAAATTTCTCTTGTGAGACTAATCTGAGAATAGTGTATGAACTTAAGTTAAAAAAGGATGACAATAAGGTAAAGTGTAATTTGTGCATTAACTGTCATAAAAGTTTCTGAAAGAAAAGAAAAATCATTTTGCCTATGGCTTGTGTGTTGCCTATTGGTTGACAACACCATAAACCATTTCAATGTTTTTAATCTATTGGAGTACGTGTCTCTGCAGTTCCCAGGAAAGCCTTGGGAAGAAAGCAAGAGAAAGAACAATGAAATTAGTAGAGCGAATATAGTTTTAGCCACATGAAGGCATATATAATTTATTATGACAGTTGAAATGCATATAAATCTTGCCAAAAAGCCAGTAAAAATATAAACAATGGTAAACTTTGAAAGGTTCCAGGAGAGTAACTCAAAACAAAGATAACAGACTAGAAGGATTTATCATATATAGTATAGAATAATGACTATTCTGTAGGCAATTTAAAAGGAGCCTCCTGGACCAGCCTGCAGAATTTCCTGATCTCTCAACAAAAGAAGCTCAAAAAATGATAAATGCAACCACAGAAAGAGGTGGCAGAATGATTTTCTTAGAAAAAGCCCTTTGTTTGTAACTCAGGAAGTAGCTAACATTCTCTAATAGTTCATTTGGCAAAAGGAATTATGAGCTTTGTCAATAATTTACAGGGAAATTCATTATAATGCAGTGTTCATAACATAGTATCTTACTATATTTCATTAATGTTTTCTATTTTGAAATTTAGCTAAAGATGTATAGAATAATATAGGATAATATAATTTTGTTTTCTCCAAGTCTTCTTAACTGCCTTAATTATATCCCTTAAATTTCTTACTTAAGCCAGTGTTTTCTTTATGCCTTTAATCTAAATCACAATATAAACCACTGGCACATATTAGTATCCCAGTATTGAAAATGTACTTCCTTTCACTGTTATGACTTTAGAATATTGCTCATATTTACATTGCTGTATACTTAATGTCATTGGATACTCAGAGAAGTGTTGAGGATTCTATTTACCTATACGATATATGATATATGATTGTTTACAGAATCTTATGAGATCAAACTGTTAGGAAAGGTCAGTTGTTTTGATAGTCAAGGTTCATGTAATAAAACTGTCATAACTAATAGCAATTCCTACAATGCATGAGGTGTTATCCTGTCTGTAAATTGTTTTGTCCCTCATGGCACAAAGCATTTAAACCTGTGAATTGCTGTGCAATGTCAGGGTTATTTTGATCACCTTTTATGACATTGTAATGTTACCCAAGCCTGATTCAATAAAATAATTTTGTTTCATAATCCTCAAGCATCAAAATGGTTGGGTTAGCAACATTTAAACTTGAACAAATATGTACATTATACATTTTTCAAATATTAGAGCAGATAGTCTATCTATAGCAAATGATTGATTTCCACTTTATATTTGAGTATGTGACTGTGTGACAACATTTAAATTTCTAGGGGAGATAGATGACTGGAGAGTGAGGACTGGCTATCATATTGTAAAAAGGAATCTATATATATAAAAACCTAAGCGACCATTACGACTGAACGACCTGAACAAACAGACTGACCAGTCGACCAGTCGCTATGACACGCACTGAACACCAGGGGGTAGACGCTCAATGCAGGAGCTTCCCCCTGGTGGTCAGTGCACACCCACAGCCAACCTCCCGCAGCTGGCCAACCTCCCGATAGGCCTCGATCATCGGCCAGGCTGAGGGACCCCATCTGTGCATGAATTCATGCACCAGGCCTCTAGTAGTCGCAATAATATGATTTTAGGAAGCACACAGAGCACTAAAACCACTGGTACAAAGATCATATCTCAAACTTTAATAAATATTCATTTTTTTTCTTTTTTTATATATTTTTATTTTGGCAGCTACTGTTTCTGATTTAACTTCATTCATTAGCAGGATTATGGACATGATGTATGATGAGTAATATAAAAAGGCAAGAAAGCCTATTAAGATGTAGCTTGAAGCAGCATTAGTCTCCTCTCTTCTCTGAGATTTTCTTCCTTAAGGAAATTTTCAGAAAGACACAAAATGCATCACAGTGCAATTCTAAGTAAACAATCTAAAAGCAAGCACATGAGCTTTTAAAATGCTTTAATGACTGCATTATTGTAAGAAGATGTCATAAAGAAGGTTATCTGTTTTCACCTAGTAAGTAAAAAACATCATTTTTATATTTTACAAACAAGTTTATATTCAAATAGTTACTCAGGTCCTATTATAAATTTCTTAAAAATACAAATAATCTCATTGCTAAATCCAGACATGCTTAATTATATCACACTATTTTCTATAATTCCAAAAGATAGTAGTGTGCCAATGCCCCATTTTCATGTATGATTTTTTTGACTTGTATATAAGTTGTTGGCACAACATTAGATTAAATAAATTATTCTTTTTGCAAGATAATAACTTCACTCTTTACTATAATATAATACAAGATTAATTTCTATTTTCAGCTTTTACATATGATTTTTAAAGAGGGGGAGAGAGAGAGAGAGTGACATCAATGTATTTTTCTACTTATTTATGTATTCATTTGTTGCTTATTATATGTGCCCTGTTCAGGAATTAAACTGTAATGTCGGAATATTGGAACAACGCTCTAATAACAGCTATCTGACCAGGGCTCAAGATAAATTTCTAAAATGCAAAAACTGATAAAAAATAAAACATTATCCACCAATTATTAACATTTTCACCAATGTGGAAATACCTCTGGAGATACCTCTGTGTTCCTATATACACAATTTTACATATTTTAATAATTATTCTCTAATAGATTTCCCTATAAACACATTTTCTTGATGTATTTTTGTGTAAAAATGTATTTATCTACATGATAAATATTACTGGAAATATAGTATACTTTTGCTTGGGTTTGTAATACACATTCTCTGGACACATACTTTAATTGCTTCTATCATAAAGTACTATATGCTTATTTATTCAACAATATTTGGTGAATATTAAAAAAATACTTATGGAACATTTACTGTGTACTATGCATTGTGGTATTCACCAGAAAAATATATGTTTGTGAACTTATTTAACTGTATTTGTAAGAATATTTTTTTAAAAAAGCTTTTATTAAGAACTAGAGGCCCAGTGCATAAAATTTATACACTGGGGGGGAGGTGTCCCTCAGCCCAGCTTGCACCCTCTCTAATCTGGGACCCCTCAGGGGATGTCCAACTGCCAGTTTGGGCCTGCCTGCCTGCCTGATTGCCCCTAACCGCTTCTGCCTGCCAGCCTGATCACCCCCTAAACACTCCCCTGCTAGCCTGATCAATGCCTAACTGCTCCCTTGCCAGCCCAATTTCCCCCAACTACCCTCCCCTGCCAGCCCAGTAGCCCCAAACTGCCCTCCCCTGCAGGCCCAGTCGCCTCCAAGTGTCCTCCCCTGCTGGCCTGGTCACCCCTAACTGCCCTCCCCTGCTGGCTTGATCACCCACAACTGCCCTCCCCTGCTAGCCAACTTTGACCACATGGGGGCAGCCATCTTGTGTGAGGGTGTGATGGTCAATTTGCATATTACCTGTTTATTATATAGGATAAGCCCATTTGAAATCCTAACATGTATTGCTAAATTTCTTCCTAGTTTACTTCAGGATGTCTTTTTATTCCTTTTCTTCAATAACACTCAATATAACAACTTAATTTTTATAATGATGAGTGGAAAAAAGATTTCATTTAGTATTAGATTCAATTTATTGCATCACTGGTGAATTACTTTTTTCATACTCTTAATTGTGATTTATAAGTATATTTCTGGAAATTGCCTGTTCATTGTCTTTACCCACATATTTGTCCATTTAGTTGTTTTCATTGTTATACGTATAAAGTCTTTATAAATTAATGTACACATCACAGACACACTTTCCCAATTTGGCTGGAAAACTAAATTTTATAGATCTAAATTAATTAATTATTCATTTTGTATTTTCTTTAGCCTATATAAAAGTATTTTTATCCTCAAATCTTTAAAAATGTTGATTTATGTTTTATTCTCACTTTTTTTTCTCTGTGTGTGCTCTCAATAATTTCCATGATTTAGAAAGTATCACTAATGAATGAAAAATCAAAACTGTCTCCTTCCCAGAATTTGTGACTGTATATTAAACAGCCAATGTGGCATCTCAATATCTGATAGATCTTTCAAACACCTTTGCAGAATTCATTAGGATTTGACTCACAAAGCTGCAGTAATAGATTCATTGTGAAAACATTCCAGTTTCTTTTCCAAATTCTAAGCATTGGTGAAAATTGAAATGAAGTAACTCTTGAGAAAATAAATAGGAAAATGTATTTCACAATGAATTATCTTGCAGTGTGCAAGTACCATTAAAATGCCTGAGGGTTGCCCTAGCCAGCCTGTGCACTGAAGTGTCCCTGGTTAGATTCAGGTCAATGGCAGTTACCTGGGTTGCAGGCTCCTCCCTGGCCAGGGGCCCTGGTCAGGCCTCGTGCAGGAGGCAACCAATCAACGTGTTGCTCTCATGTGGATATTTCTCTCTGTCTTTCCCTCTCTCTTCCACTCTCTCTAAAACTCAATGGAAAAATATCCTCCTGTGAGGATTAAAAAAACTATGCCCGAGGGTTCATGTGGAAGATTTTCAACATCAGAACTGTTTATCTGCCTTCCCTGAAAACTGTGTTTGGATTTATTAGTATTTAAAGTATTGTGATAGTGAGAAACCATATTCACCCCGACATCTTGTTTTGTATTTGAAGCTGTTGGGTTTGGAAAATGACAAATTAATATAAACTTGTCTAATCCCAGAATAAATGAAATATCTTATTTATAAGAACAAGTAATTGTGTATGTATAGGGCTGTGTAAGTATGTATATAAGGTAGCCATATTATAAGCATTTTTATTAAAATTCTTAAATAGTGTGTCACAATATTGTTATTTGAAAAGGGTCTCTGACTATTAACTAAATGACTACTATTAAAAATATTACCAATTCTATAAAGTTGGTAATCTGAAATCTCACAACCATACTTCAAATATTTGAAATTTTAAATTCTTATAATAGTCTCCTGTTTGATACATTTTCTCATATATTGACCTGCTCTGTATCCTATCCCTATCTCCCTACTACCTCCAGTATCACGTTCAAGTTCCTTATGGCACATATGGTCCTCATAATGTGTGTATGTGGGTATTTATCCTGGTGGGAACATAAAAGAAACACAAAAAAAACCCAAACTATTCAGTGATAATTGATATAATTGATATAGAAGTTCCTGCTGTAAAGTACATTCGGGAAGCCTTAGAAAGCATGGAGATTTGGACAGTGAAGTATAAAGTAATATTGGGAGAAGTGTCTTGGTGATGATGGATGGTCTGGGAGACTTGGACAGCTAATGGTGTCCTATGTAAATGGCAATATAGGCATTATGATCAATCCCAGTAGTTCCCTAGGACTATGGTGGGCAATTAGATGAGCAACCTGATTATAAACTTAAGCCAGTGAAGATAAAGACATAGTAAGGTTGTACTCTGTATGCTCTTCTTTTTGTTCCAGATTATTTTTGCTTTGTGTCTTGTATTTTACTAAATATATTTGTGAAATTGGCTTGTTACTTTATGCCTCTCATTTTCATACTTTTTTGGATATTGGTTCATACAGCTTTAAAATTTTCCATTTTTAGAAGCACGTCTGTTTTCCTGCAGAAGCCTTGCTTTGCGGTCCCTGATTATACAGTGCTATAGCACTCTGTTTTTCTTGCTTGAGTGCTTCGTAAGAGTAAACTCTAGCAGATGCATTTTCTTCCCAAGGTCAGCAAAATTATACATGTTGGGTGCTGCTTTGAGTGTTAAAACTTTTGTTGTTGTTGTTGGGTATGGTATTGGAAACAGTTCTCATTTTTCAGATGCATAAACACTATCATACATATCATGCCTTACTGGCTTTCTTGAATTCATCTTAGCTAGATCACTTAATTATATGTAGGTGGCATTTTTAAGACTGCAGAGAAACGGTTTATAGAGAATAAAATGGTTCATTTAGTTCCAGTGCAGTAATGCGGTAAGTGAATCATTTCTAACAAATAAAACAACTGATTTAACAATATTAAATCAGCAGCAAGTATTTTAGTACATTAAGGCAGAGTTTTGTATAATAATATTTGATGTTTTTTTCTTAAGATAAAAGAAACAGAATTCATGTGCCTGCCCTTTTTTAAAGACTTTTAGGATTTTAATATTTGGAAACAGTAAAACAATACTGTAGTAACTAATGAAGCAATATAACCAAAGTGCTAATGCAAAGTGCACAGGCATTCTGTCATGCCATTATGTTCCTGTCTACCATCCCTTCACCTGGTTAATACTTCCTGCCCCTGAATTTTGTTTGTACACATGAGAACTTCCTATTGGAGCAAGTCCTTCCCTGACAGAAAAGGAGAAAGTTGTATATATCTTTGGATAACAAAGCAAGGAAAATTGGTAGAAGCTATTAAGAAAAGTTTGGCTTCATAGAAGTATGAAATTTTATTAATAAAACTGTGTAATTTAACATCATGTTTATCAAAAATCTAAGATTCACCCCTATTTCTATTTTCTTCCTACATACAGAAATATTCTTTCTACATGCAGAATACTTTAAACCCAAACACCTTCCAGTGTACATTATTATTGTCCAGCACCTTATTTATTTGTGTATATTAATACAAATTACCTGGTATCATTATCTGCATTATTATTTTATATAAAATTATCCACATATACATATGTTTCTTTGCTTAACATTGTTTTGTTTATCTCATCTGCTAGGACCATAATCAATTTGTTTTTCTCAAAATCTATCCATTAGATGTTCATCCACTAATAGAAAGGGTCTACTGGGTATAAGATTTGGTACTTTAAATAATAATGTCCTTCTTTTACATTTTCCTTCAAAGACACCACATGTCGCTTATTTCACCTACATGAATTTCTGGAATCTTGAGAAATTGAACTAAGCCATGTAGAAACTTATAGAACATTGTTTTGTGTTTTTTCTACTAAACTCTTGAATAGAGCCAGCTCTGCATAGCATACTTTTCAGAACTATATTCTGTTTCTATTTACACTTCATCCCATCTTACCACACCAGCTACAGACAGCTCAGATTGTAAATAATAAAAATTGGTCACCAATTTCTTTCTCTATGGTTCATTATAAATATTCCATCATTTAAATTAAGTAATGTCTTTTGTTCAATTATTTTTTTTTAAATTACAGGTGACATATAATATTATATTAGTTTCAAGGGTACAACATAGTGATTAGACATTTATATAACTTACTAGAGGCCCGGTGCACAAAAATTTGTGCACTCGGGGGCGAGAGGGGGTCCCTCAGCCCGGCCTGTGCCCTCTCGCAGTCTGGGACCCCTTGGGAGATAACGACCTGCTGGCTTAGGCCCGCTCCCGGGTGGCAGAGGGCAGGCCCAATCCCTAGGTGCAGCCCCTGGTTGGGCTCAGAGCAGGGCCAATTGGGGAGTTGGGGCGCCACCCCCTGTCATGCACAGAGCAGGGAAGATCGGGAGGTTGCGATGCCACCCTCAGTCACGCTCAGGGTAGGGCCGATTGGGGGGTTGGGGCACCGCCCTCTGTCACACTCAAGGCAGGCTTGATGGGGAGGTTGAGGCGCCACCCCTTGTCACGCACAAGGCAGGGCCGATCAGGGGGTTGGGGTGCTGCCCCCTGTCACTCATAGAGCAGGGCCCATCAGGGGGGTTGGGGCTCCATACCCTGTCACGCACAGAGCAAGGTCGATCAGGGGGTTGGGGAGCTCCCCCCTGTCATGAACAG
Organism: Myotis lucifugus; assembly: GCF_000147115.1. Taxonomy (NCBI): domain Eukaryota; kingdom Metazoa; phylum Chordata; class Mammalia; order Chiroptera; family Vespertilionidae; genus Myotis; species Myotis lucifugus. The sequence goes on along the minus strand of NW_005871207.1, from coordinate 516,277 downwards.
AGCAGGGCCGATCAGAGGGTTGAGGAGCTCCCCCCTGTCATGCACAGAGTAGGGCCAATAGGGGAGTTGGGGCACCGCCCCCTGTCACATACAGAGTAGGGCAGATCAGGGGGTTGGGGCACTGCCCTCTATCACCCAAAGAGCAGGGCCGATCAGGGGGTTGGAGCACCGCAACTGTCACACTCAGGGAAGGGCCGATGGGGAGGTTATGGCTCTACCCTGTCACACACAGAGCAGGGCCCGTGGGGGAGGGGGGTTGGGGTGCCACACCCTGTCACACACAGAGCCCCAGGGCGTTCAGGGGGTTGGGGAGCTCCCCCCTATCAGGCACAGAGCAGGGCTGATCAGGGGGTTGGGGCACCTTCTCCTGTCACGAACAGAGCAGGGCCGATAGGGCCGATAGGGAGGTTGTGGCCCCGCGGCCTGTCACACACAGAGCCGCAGGCAAATCAGGGGGTTTGGGCGCTGCCCCCGTCACGTTGATCCGGTGCAGGAGGCCTCGCGGCTCCACTGATCCCGGTGCTGGGTGGCATATTACCCTTTTACTATATAGGATAGAGGCCTGGTGCACGGGTGGGGGCTGGCTGGGTGTCCTGGATCAGGGTGGGAGTCCCCACTGGGGTGCCTGGCCAGTCTGGGTGAGGGGCTGTGGGCCGTTTTCAGGCTGGCGGGTGACTGAAGCTCCCAACCGCTCCTTTTTTTCTTTATTTTTTTTATTCTGTGCCAGCTTTAGCTCTGAGGCTTGGCTCCAGCTCTGAGGCCTCGGCTGCTGAAAGCAGGTATCTGGTTTGTTTGGGTTCTATAATCGAAACACTGTTTCAACTCCAGCTCTGAGATCCCGGCTGGCTGAAAGCAGGTTTCTGGGGTTTTGTTTAGCTTCTATATTTGTAACAATGTTTCAAACTGCAAGCTCAGAGGCCGGCAGCCGCAGGCGGGGAACGTTGGCTTCCTCCGTCACTGAAGCAAGCAAGCCTCCTGTTAGCTTCAAGCTGCCTGGCTGCCGGCCGCCACCTTGGTTGGCAGTTAATTTGCATATCGCCCTGATTAGCCAATGGGAAGGGTAGCGGAGGTATGGCTAATTACCATGTTTCTCTATTATTAGATTGGATGATCACCCTGATAAGTCTAGTACCCATCTGATATAATTCATACTTATTGCAATATTACTGACTATATTTCCTATGATCTACTTTATATCCTCATGACTATTTTTTATAACTGACTCTTAACAGCTCTTAGTACTTATCCTTCCTAGTAGAATTGGTGATACCAAGAAAAGGTAGGGACTAGGAGCTAGTTTTACAGAGTCTTAACTGAGGAATTCAAGGTTCTAGGTAATCAAGGTTATTATTTCTGAAAAATGCCTCCACTATTTTTATGTCTCTTATTTCAGTAATAATATGAAGCATAGATTTCATATTATAATCAAGAATTAGCAATTATCTTACAAATTATATCCTCACTAAGTAACTTCATCTTTATAAATATTGGTCTATATGTTTTGATTACTAATTGGCTCTATATCTGCATTGCCACCATTAAGTCAAGAATACAATATTTCACTTGTCTATTGCCAACTTTTATCATATCTAAAATTGGACGTCTGAAAATACAAGTTGTGCATTTAAGTTAAAATGTGTACTGTTGACCAATTTCCTATAGAAGAAGCACTAATCATAATAAAAATGATAGCCTTAACATGCTCTTAGGTTAAAAGAAAACAAGGGCAGGCATCTGGCCTATGTACTTAAGCAAATCTGGCTTATAACATATTTTAGATGATTTAAATCTAATATAATTTATATCATTGCCCTCTTCCTTAATAATTCAAAATTTTAAATCTTTTTGAAGAAGTAAAATATTTAAACCCTTTAAATCTATTTTATGTTACAGGATTTCATTAAATCACTGAGGATAAATTTTTTATGTAAAAGCTGTATAATAAATAGCTTCAGGACATTTTAAAAATGTATTTTTAGATACATGGAATTAAAATTTTTTATTCTGATCGAGAGTACTAGTCTTATAAGAACAAAATATTGAAACTATTGAAACAAAAGTTCAAAAAACAATACTTAACCTATCTAAATAGAATTTAATAGAATTTATTCTAGTGTGTTGCATCCAGTGCTATGACACTATGACAATCCATTTCTACTCCAGTCTATTCTTCCTCTCCTCTCCTCTCCTCTCCTCTCCTCTCCTCTCCTCTCCTCTCCTCTCCTCTCCTCTCCTCTCCTCTCCTCTCCTCTCCCCCTCCCCTCCCCTCCCCTCCCCTCCCCTCCCCTCCCCTCCCCTCCTCTCCTCTCCTCTTCTCTCCTCTCCTCCCTTCCTCAACCCTCCCCTTTCCCCTCCCCTCTCCCCTCCCCTCCCCTCCCCTTCTCTCCATAATGTTGAGAATAACATACTGATTACATTTTTTAACTTACTAAAGGGTCACAACCAATAGTTTGGAAAATTCCACCTTTTTAAAATAAATATATTTGAATTACATGGATACATTACATATTTAGAAAGTTATTATATATTGATATGAACAATTCCACTTATTAAGGAAAATAACTCTAAAGCTTGGCTAAAATATGATAAGAGTTATACAAATCAAGTTCAGCATCTTAGATAATTTAAGATCCTGGACAATTAGATCTACTACATAATCATAATTCAGCTGTCAGACAGTTTTTCAAGTTCTATAAACTCAACATTATAAATAATCTTCTACTCATGCTGCTAAAAATCCTTTTGTAACCTATGTCTTTTAACCTTTATAGTCTTTTTCCCCACCATTCTTCTAGCTTATGCTATCTCCAACAAGTACAGAACTTTTCAGATGATGTATATTTTGTTCTTTTAAAAGATAACTGAGGGAATTAAAAATAACCGAAATGAATCTAAAGGCTAACATAGGCAGTTAATAACTCTCTTTCACTAGCATACAGTGTTCAAAGATTACAACCTATAAATGCCAAGTGTATTTCATAAGTAGTTTTATAGTTTAGCCATGTTGAAAGAATTGGAAAGACATGGATTTTCCTGAATGTGTTTAGAGCTTCTAAGTTCTAATTATTCATCATCATTGTGGATTCTGTCAGTATTCACTTATGTGGTTCATAGACATATATATTTGCTTAGAATTATAGATTTAGTTTTACATTGACATTTCCACCATTAAAGGCATCATAAAGCAGTACTGAAAATGATGTCTTACATGAATATTATTGGGATGGTCAGAATATGATAGCTTATGTACATTAATCACAGGTGCTCAATGACTATTTGTCCAATATAACTGGATTCTCATAAGCTTTGTATTTCTTCCAATACCCAAGATGGGAAACTCAATTAAAACTATAGAAGTCTTTCTTGAATTTATTTGCATTATATCTTTTTTGGAAATAGATTTTCACTATGAGTAATAAGGTAGCTATTTTTAAATATTTTTCAACAAATAATATTAGCATATATTCCAGAACAGCAAATGGTTATATAAATAATAACAATTGTATTAGTAAATAAAAAATAAAAATAATGTGCCTTTATCTGCATATTTTCTAATTTAAAAAAATGAAATGCCAGAGTTAAACATGTATGCCTTCTTCATTTGCCATGCTATTATATATTATATGTAAATTTTGTTTACATATAATCCTAAATAGCTTTTTACTAGTGCTTATAATTTTTGACTTATGAGTTATTTTATCATTAGTACTTCCATTTATAAATTGTCTTTTTGCAGTAAATTTAGAGAGAATTGATTGTAATAGTCTAGTTATGTCACATTATCATCATTCTTACTGGACACTTTAAAAAGTAATGTTTTAAAAACAAAATAATTGCGGGATATTTCTTTAATAATACTCTTAATTTATTATTTATCAAGTTTCTTTGTTTAAAAGTGGATCACATAGTCAAGAATTAAATTTTCAATAGACTTTAAAATAACTTAGAATTCATTTTAGAAGAAAAGAATTATATTCTGGTAATTTTAGTATGGCAGTATATAATGAAGATTTTGATTTTCTTATCCAGATAGAATTCTTTAGTAATCTATTTATTCTTAATGGTAGTATAAGTAGGAGACACTAAAGTGATGTCTCTACTATGATCAATATGCCCGTAATATTAAAAGTCAATAATACATATTATTCAGATAAAGTGCCCTACTCTTAATAGAGACAGTAACCCACTTTCACATGCCAATATTAAATACATTTTACATGAGCTCAAAGTCCTCCATTTTTTTTATCTTCACCCAGGGATATGTTTATTAATTTTAAAAAGAGAGAGGAAGCCAAATAGCTGGTTTGGCTCAGAGGATAGAGTGTTGGCCTGAGGACCAGAGGGTCCCAAGTTAGATTCCAGTCAAGGGCAAGTACCTTGGTTGCAAGCTCCTCCCTGGGCCGGGCCCTGGACCAGGCTCCTGCAGGAGACAACCAATTGAAGTATTTCTCTCACATCAATGTTTCTGTCTGTCTTTCCCTCTCTCTTCCACTCTCCCTAAAAATCAATGGAAAAATAACCTCGGGTGAGGATTAACGAGAGAGAGAGAGAGAGAGAGAGAGAGAGAGGCAGAGAGAGAGAGAAACATTGATCAGTTGCCTCCTCTACTCGCCTTGACCAGGGATTGAACCCACAACTTAAGTGTTCCCTTACTGGGAATAAAACCCACAACCTTTTTGGTGTATGGGATGACACTCCAACCAACTGATCCACCAGGCTGGGGCAAGTCTTCCAGTTTTAAATGAAGATGTTTAGGCTATTTACTGAAGAATAACTTGTACAAAGTGCACAAGTCATACATAGATCACATACCTTGTACATGTCCACAGAATGGATGCATCTACATACCCAGTCCCTAGATCTGAAAGCAGAAAATCACCACCCCTTAAGCTTCCGTCTTGCTTTCTTCTCAGCACCCTGCAAGGCTAACCACTATTTCCATTTCTGACAATAGATAACCATTTTACTCACAACCTAAAATCGAATCTGTCTTCCAATGAAAATTTCTAGATTTTAAAATGTGTTTTACATTTGTACTGACAGTTAAATGTTATTTTTCATTTAATAGATCCTAAGTGGTGCCCTTCCCGAATTGGCCTGCAGCTAGAACATGGTAAGAGCCAACTTTCACTTATGTATTCATTTAATCTGGAATCCCTTTTTTGTCATCAATAGCTCATATTCATCACTCTTTAAATGGCAAGCATTGTAGTAAATGCCATAAATATATTATTACATATGATCCTTCCAACATGCCAGTGCTCAACTTTTATGAATGAGGAATTTTAGTCTCAAAGAGATAACTTTGCCACTCACTGTCAGTAGTGTATTGGAGGCAGGATCTGAACTAATATCTTTCTGTCTCTAAAGCTTTTATTGATCTAATAGAGGCCCGGTGCATGGATTTGTGCACTTTGAAAGAAAATTAATTATAAGAAATATTTTAATATTGCTATTCACCCTTTCTCTATAATAGAAGTGTCAACCAAATTCATGATCGACAATGACAAATGGAAACATAGGCGTGCTATTGGTGCCAGTGAGAGCTTTATATATATAGATAAATTTGCTTAATTAGACCTGCTTTCTGATGTAGCTAAACTTTTTCCAGCACAATGAAGCACCCCAACTTCTCTTTCAGGTAATTGTCAGCAACACAGCAGTAAATATCAACACAAAGCAGATTATTATTGTAGATCATGCAGGGAGAACAAAGGGTGAAATATTTAACTGCAGCAGTGTTTGACTATATTCTGCACAGTGAGAAAACCCGAAGTCATTTTCAAGTCTACCATTTCTTCCTTCTTTTCAGTTGGGTCAAATTTCTAAACTTTCTAAATCTCCGTTTTCTGGCTAATGAAAAGAAAATAGGATTCTACCAAGTCTCCTATCTACCTACTCCAGGACCTCTGTGAGGATCAAATGAAATGAGGCACAGGAAAACACTTCATAGACATTTGCTTAAAGTGTAAAATATTTGCACCTGGCTATAAAGCAAGTCGTGTTCCTGAGCTAAAGAAACTGCAAGGAGGCTAGTCACTAGGGAGAGGAAGCTGGGCGTTGCTATGTGACATCATTACCCAGCACCCACAGTGACCATTTCTGGGCTGGGCTGGGCTGGGGGCCGCATTTTGTGCCATGGGTCTCAGCAACATTGACTGTGATTTGGTGGGGTATTGCTCCAGGGTGGTGGCGGGGCCTGTGCCCCACTTGGGGGAAGCTGAGTGTTGCTTTGTCAGCGCCAGGTCTGCGATGTCGTTTCTTTGTAAATGGCCAGCATACATTACGACAGCTCCTGCATTGAGTGTCCGCCCCCTGGTGGTCAGTGCATATCATAGTGACCAGTCAGACAGTTGGAGGACACTTAGAATATTAGCCTTTTATATATATAGATGCTTCTGCCTTCTATTATGTTCTCAGGAATACAGGTTATCTCTTTATCTTTTTTTTCCAGTTTTTGCTATATTAAACCATGATACGTGAAGTAAACAGGAGCAGAACCAATTAAATTACAGGGGGATTATTATATCATTTATTAAGCTTTAAGTTTCAATTCCTATTCTCTATTTTAAAAATTTACAAAAATTTAATAGTTAAAAATGAGTCCTGCTAAGAATCACTGTTATTGACATTGGACTAACAAGCCCCTGAAATTTGATTTGTTAAATAAAAGTTGTGGATAGATTGTAAATTTTAGAGGAATACTTAATCAAAGTCCATAATAATAAGGGGCATCTTAAGAAATTCCAATCTCTAAATTTTTCAATGCAATGGTGAACTGCATTTTTTTCTGGTGCTTTTTAAGTATTTGGACTATCATTTTTCAGATAACATATCCACATATGAACACATAATGACTTCCTTGCATCTCTCTCAGATGTTGCAGTTGTTCTCATTGCTATGGTAGACATTCCTCCTTTGCCTGAGACCTCTATCTTGAAAACAAATCCATGTTAGAATCACATGTTCTTGATAGTCTCGAATTCTTCCAAGTTCAAATGTTCAAGACAAATTCTCCTCTGGCCAGAGTTTAAAAGGGAAATCATTGTCTTGTTTATTTTTGTCTTTGCAGGGCCTAGTATGTGCCAGGCACATAAATGCCTTTCAACACATGGATTGTGAAATAACAGAAAATGAAATAGGAGTAGTATTTTCTGAAATTGACTCATATAAAGAAGACTCTGAGAATGTCACAGACATCAATGTCAAATGTAATTGCAATTTGAAAGACACTATAAGGGACTGGGAAATATGTGTTAGTTCAAAATTCCTGGTAAATGTGAACTTTTTACTTGCCCCACATATTTATTTACCTAGTTGAGTGTACCAGTATGTGATCTGAATGAAATACAGCCAAGTGTCCTTGGATATGAATGTGATGATGTATTAAAAAAGAAAAAAAAAGAGTCAATTAACTTAGTAAGATAAGCATACTATGGTTCAAAGAAGAGTTTATTTGGGGTAACTCAGAATTTTAAACCTGACTCTCTGCTTACCTATCTACAGAATCTTTTTTGTAAAGTGGAGCTGATAAAGAACCTAACTTATTTTTTGTAAGATTTTATTTATAAAACACTGTTGTTATGATTTGCACATGGTAGATGCTTTAACAATCATAGTTATAATTATAAACACAGTTATAATATTCAGAAAAAAACACTTAACAGCAAAATTATTCAAGGCATGAATATTTACATATATAACAGAATATATTTGCCAGAATGATTATACTACAAACAATGATATCATGTGAATTTAGTCTTTTACAGTTTCCCCACACAAAACTCTTCACTAAAACATAAATAAATTGTAAGCATTGATTTTTATGGGGTAAACAACAAACATTTATTGAGTTTAATGGCTCTGCTGAGCTTGGGTAGATGAGTTGGCCTTACTTGGCTAGGCTTACTAGTAGTCATGCAGCTGTAATCAGTTGATGAATTGTTGGGGACTGATTGTTCTAGGATATTCACAATTGCAACCACTGCTCTAGTTCTATGTGGTCTCTCATGCTTCAGGAGAGTGTTATGAAGTTGTTGTCATGGTGGAGTCAGGGGTATAAACAAATAAGCACAAGCACTCGAGAATTCCTGAGGCCCAAGTTTGGAACTGGCATCTGATTCCTTGCCTTGCATTCTGTGTGCTAGAGCAAGTCACTAGTCTAGCCCATATTCAAAGGGTGAGGAAATAGACACCAATTCTTATTAGGAGGAATTAAGAGTCATATTGTAAGTTGATGGATATGGAAATTGTGAAGAATCGCAGCCATGGTTGCAATAAATCTGTCATACAAACTGGACTCAAATGTGTGCTCCCTTCTCACTTCATTAATTATCAGGACTTCATAATGTCCTGGAAGTAGAGGGTTGAATTTCTGATTCCTGCAATCATTGGCTTTCGACAATAGAAAGGTGAAGCATGGGTAAAGTTGGCCCATGTCTTCCTATCACTGCTCCAACCATCCACACCCTTTATATAACAGCTTTGACAAACCCTTAGGCTCAGAGGCATACACCTTAGTATCTGGACCCTTATTGAGAGGAAATGCCCATGGAAGATGTATTGCTTGAGTTAACTTATGCAGAAAACACAAGGGCCTTAATTGGCTGAAGTGACATAAGAAATAATGGTATGGGCTCACATTAGACATGTTCTCTTGACCCCACATATTCCTCTCCCTTTGGAAAAGGACATAGGCATGGAACACCAAAGACAGGGGTCCCTGATAACTGAGTCTAAGAGTGGTAATAAATATATATATATACACACACACACACACACACACACACACACACACACATATATATATATATATATATATATATATATATATATGCCTACACGACCATTATGACCCGACGACCAGACGACCGGCCCATAGCTATGACACTTACTGACCACCAGGGGGCAGTCACTCAACACAGGAGCTTCTCCCTGGTGGTCAGTGCACTCCCACAGCCAATCTCCCGTGGCTGGCCAACCTCCTGCGGTCTCTATCCCGGCCTGGCCTGCCCGATCGGCCCTGATCAGAACTGCGCAAGATGGCCTCCATCGGCCCCAATTGCCAGCCAAGCCGAGGGACCCCACCTGTGCACTAATTCGTGCACTAGGCCTCTAGTTAATGATATGTCTGGATTCTATCAGGTTGTTTTATTGACATATCATTTGATGGAACCACATTTTAAAACATAATGACAGCACTCTGTTCCTTGAAGTTAGCAAAAAATAGATAAAAGAGTAGAAACTGATCGCCTCCCCAAGGATGTCCACAGGGCCATGTTGGAAAGATGTTTTCAGTACACTTTCAAGGAATGAAATGCCATCAGAATTCTTTCTTTTTACATTATTAACATACCATGTTGTTATACGTGATTGTCACACCAACATTGCTGACCATTTGGATACCAAAGTCTTTACCTTGATACATGCTTCCAATCATGTGCAACAAATTATCACAAATTTAGCAGCTTAAAATAACACTAATTTATTAGCTTGAAGACACAATGTGGCTGGATTCTCTGCTCAATAACCTTTGCTGTATATTTCTCTAACTACTTTGAAATTCTGGAGTGCTAGAAAGTTCTGTCTTTGTTTCCATTGTCTTCTTTTAAAACTGAATACATAAATAACCTCATCAAGCCTCATGATTTTAAATTTTAATGATTTTCAAGTACCTATAGAAACATCTATCCAACTGCCTACTGGACAGCTCCCACTTAAATGTCTAATCGTTATCACACACTTAACACACCCTAACTAAAATCTTAATTTTCACCCACAAATCCTGCTCCTTTCTCAATCTTTTTCATGTCAGTTAATGAGGTTGCAATGCACCTTAGTGCTGAGGCCAAATATCTAAGGCCAGTATCTCATGAATCTTTTCTTCTCAAGTTAAATCTACTCTATGTTTAAAATATATCTGTGACTGGTGAATTTTTAACATTTACACAACTGCCACTTTAATCCAAACAAACATTATTCACCTCTTGACACATTCTAAGTTCCTCCTAAATAATCTCCTTGCTCTTTTCTTCTCTTTTTCACACAGTATCCACTGTGGTCTTTTTAGAAGGTAAACCCTGCCACTCCCCTGGTGCTTTGCAATAACCATTGAAATCATTTTACCCCAAATAATTTATCCTAGAATAAAATCATTTAGAGAACAATTGAGATGTTTATGTACTGACACCCAAAATTATACTTTAAAAGTACCTTATATTTTATCATGACATTGTCTAATGTTACATTTTCTTAGAACACAATAGGATATTAGATATTGGCAGTCTACTATGTTTAGATAGCATTGGAAAATTACTGTGCATTTGCAAATTTGCTAGATATATTTTATAAAATGGGTATATTCACATTTTATTTCACTTCAAAAATATACTATACATCATGATTTCTGTGTTAAATTCATCTTAGATTTTGTTGGTTGCTCATAAAATTTATCACTTTGCTTTGAAATTGTATTAAAATAATATTTCTTATTATTTAAGGTGGGCCTTTTCTGAAGGACTACATAACCATTCAAAGTGTTGCAGCATCCTCCATTGTCACACTCTATTTTACAGACCTAGGTCGGCAGGTCAGATGGACTACAGTAAGTATCAGTTTAAAATGCAATGTAAATGCCCCCACATTATGATGTGAAATATTTGCTGATGTGAAATATTTCTGTCAAATAATTTATAGTGAAACAAAATATTGTCCTGAATGGTGTGTTAAATTGTCCGTATTTACTATGAGCAGTGGCTAACATTCCATACAAGAATTGGAACAATGGAAGAAGGAACAATTGAAAGAAGGAAGATAAATTTCTTTTTATATGTTAGACTATCCAGTGACTGATGGCCTCATTTCTGCTCCCTCTATGCCTTGTCAGTTTAAATGGTATTTATTCAGCTTTCTTTCTAGGAGTGGTGATAAAGAAGATCCTTTCTGACATTGGAAAGAAGGGAGATAAAATATTCAGTAGAAATGGTCTAACAGGGGGCGGGCATTTTGGAAACTAAGAGTAAAGTAGTAAGACTTCTTTGGATGTTGTTTGGGCTCTACTTGGAGGAGAAGCTTTCAAAGTGGTAGTGATTATCTCCAAGTCATTAAAAGAATGCAGACTACACTAAAAGACTTGGAGGACTCAGAAACAGAAAATACTTGACAGCAGTTCACAAGTTTTGTGCTATTCATGAGTAATGGAATACATTCAGTAACAAGAAGTACTTGTGATATTTAGAAACAGAGGCAATGAAATGTTTAATCTAATAAATACTTTTGACACTGATATACAAAGAATAATGCAATCATTATATTTTTCAGTTAAATAAAACTTATTTATATTGTTTAGACTTTAAAGATTTTTTTCTGATTGTATTCTGTTAGATATCTGTGATGTGATTACACTTTTAATCATTTCTATTCAAAATGGCTTTCCTTTTTGCCAGCATTAGCAATCAAGTTTATCATCTATACTGCTTTGAGTTTTCCTTTTATCTAACAGCAATCAATTTTTAAATTATTACAAACAAAATATTTTTTGCATTATTATTTAATTCTCAAAAAGGGAAATTCAAGTTTGTGTTCATTCATTAAAATACTGTCTCATTCTCTATTTTTCTAACAATTTCTCCTTTAACATATATAATCTTCCTGCATATTATATATGTTACATATACATTCACTTTTTTGTTACTTTAGTTTCCAAAGTTTTTTGAGCTTTTGCATATTAGTTTGATGCACTAAAAACTGAGTTTAGAATATTGAGTCTTTATGAAGTGTATTATAATGTTTATAAAACAATCTATTGACAAAGGCATTGGGTAAGCAAAGGGTTTAATACTTAAATGTGGTATCCACAGATGTTTGCTAAAAGAGATTTTGAAAAGCAGATTTTGATCTGCAAAGGTTAAAACATTCAGAGTCTTTGTCTACATTTATGATGAAAAGGGAATTCTGTCTACAGAAGTTGTCGACAGAGTAAGTGGCATTAACTGTGAGTTCATTAGAAACCCCAGCTGCACCTTTGGATAAGCACTGAGGAGAAAAAGTGGTAAGGTAGAATTCTATGAAAATGCTACTAGAAAATTATGGCCTATCTGAGAGGAGAGTCATTTAGGTGACAGAGAGAACTCTGGAAATAGACTAGATATTTTTAAATCAATCCTATCGTTCACATAACCTTTTCCTCCAAATGAGTCACTCCTATTAACTGCTAAAAATATGCACATTACCTCCGCTTTATATCAACTAAATTATAAATAAAAGAAATACTTTATCACACATAACATTCTTGCTTATTTATAAAATATTAACATGCACTCTTAGAATAGAAGCATTATCATAGTGAAGTTTTTTGTTTTTGTTTTTTAGAAACAATCTCTTTAATTTAGCAAGGTCAATAATAACACTTAATATTTTGTATCAAGTAAGAGTGTGTTGTCACAGGATTATTGAGAAAATTACACTTATTGAAAGACTTAGGAGAACAGGTTAATATTATAAACTCCTCTATATAAATGCTAATAACTAGACTAGACTAAAGATCTTACAGTTTTCATCATTGTACATTCATTCATATTGCTATATGCAATTTGTTGCATAGATTCATGTATATACCAGCAATACCAGATACAGAATTTGTCCATGCCCACAAAGGACTCCTACATGTCACCCAATGTATGTTCACACACTCTCTTCCCTACCCTGGAGCAACCACCAATCTGCATCTCTATATTTTTGTCATGTGGTGAAAGCTATATAAACAGAATCAGTTTTTTGAGGTTGATGTTTATTTTTCTAGAAGTATATACCTTGGGAACCATCTGGTTGTTTTAAGTATCAATACTCAGCTCTTTTTTATTTAATAACTAGAGGCCCGGTGCACAAAAATTTGTGTACTCGGGGGGGAGGGGGGGACCCCTCAGTCGGCCTGTGCCCTCTCTCAGTCTGGGACCCCTCAGGTGATGACCACCTGCTGGCTTAGGCCCACTCCCCAGGGGATTGGGCCTAGATGGCAATCAGACATCCCTCTGGCAGCCCGGCAGCCCAGGAGATGTCCACTTGCCAGCGGGGAGCAGGCCTAAGCTGCAGTCGGACATCCTTAGCGCTGCTGAGGAGGCAGGAGAGGGTCCCACCACCACTGCTGTACTGGCAGCCATCAGCCTGGCTTGTGGCTGAGCAGAGCTCCTCCCATGTGAGAGCGCCCTGACCACCAGAGGGCAACTCCTGCATTGAGCGTCTGCCCCCTGGTGGTCAGTGTATGTCATAGTGACCAGTCATTCCTAGTCTTTCTGCTGTTAGGGTCAGTTTGCATATTACCCTTTTACTATATAGGATAGAGGCCTGGTGCATGGGTGGGGGCCAGCTGGTTTGACCTGAAGGGTGTCCTGGGTCAGGGTGGGGGTCCTGCTTGGGTGCCTGGCCAGCCTGGGTGAGGGGTTGATGGCTGTTTTCTGGCTGCCCGCACCCCCTTTAGGGTGGGGGTCCCACTGGGGTGCCTGGCCAGTCTGGATGAGGGGCTGAGGGATGTTTTCAGGCAGCTCGCACCCCCTTCATGGTGGGGGTCCCACTGGGGTGCCTGGCCAGCCTCGATGAGGGGCTGAGGGATGTTTTCAGGCAGCTCGCACCCCCTTCAGGGTGGGGGTCCCCACTGGGGTGCCTGGCCAGCCTGGATGAGAGGCTGATGGCTGTTTTCAGGCTGCCCACACCCCCTTCAGGGTGGGGGTTCCCACTAGGGTGCCTGTCCAGCCTGGATGAGGGGCTGATGGCTGTTTTCAGGTTGGCCAAGCCTGCAACTGAAGCACCCAGTCTCTCCTTTTTTTCTTTTTCTTTTTTATTCTGGGATTTATTTACCTTCTGTAATTGAAACTTTGTTGCAGCTCCAGCTCCGATGCCAGGCTGTCTGAAAGCAGGGTTCTGGGGTTTGTTTTGCTTCTATAATTGAAATATAGTTGCATTTCGGAGCTGTGGCTTTCAGGCTCAGAGCCGGGCGCAGCAGGTGGGGAACCTTGGCTTCCTCCATCGCCTGGGCAACCAAGCCTCATGTTTGCTTCAGCTGCGTGGCTGCTGGCCGCCATCTTGGTTGGCAGTTAATTTGCATATCACCCTGATTAGCCAATGGGAAGCATAGCGGAGGTATGGTTAATAACTATGTTTGTCTATTAATAGATAGGATATTGAATTATATGGATGTAGAAGAGTTTGTTTAACCATTCAGACATTGACAGACATTTGGGTGGTTTTCAGTATTTTGCTATTACAAATATAGGTGTTATATTTCAGTGTATATAGGTATTTCTGTAAACATAAATTTTTATTATCTGGGACACAGTGTTGAGTTTCAAGAGTACATTTTCTATTCTAGATATAAATTCTCTATCTGACATGTGGTTTATGAATATTTTCTCTCACTTTTTAACTTGTCTTTTCATCATGTTAACAAAATTTTGTTGTTACTGTTGTTGTGCAAAATGTTTTCAACTTTAATGCATTCTAATTTATTAATGTTTTTTCTTAAAGATCTTGCCTTCCTTGTCATATATAAAAATGTTGCCTAGTGCTGAATCTGGCAGTTTTGCTCCTATATTTTCTTCCAGTAGTTTAATAGCTTTATATTTTACATTTTAAACATAGTTTCTTTTTACCATAAAGGATTATGTATTTTTTATTGCCAGAGTTAACATTTTCTTTTAATTTGCCTCATGTGTTTCATAATATATTTTCTGTTTTGTTTTTTCCTTGCCCAATTTTGGATTTATTCTGGTACTTTCTTTTCTTTTAGACTCCCTATTATTTTGGTAGTTATAGCTTCTTTTTTAGTAACTCTAGTGGTTACCCCCATCATTACAATATGAATCTTAAAATATTAAATACTAATATAATTTGCTTGATATAAGTTTACTAATGGGAAGAGACTTCATAGATAGTTGAACAACTTTTAACATACTTGAACTCCTCCTGGCTTATGTCCTATTGTTGTGATATATTCTAATTTTACTAATTTTTTATATTATTTAAAGCAACATTATGTGGCCAAATTTAATTTAGATTTATCTTTTTATGACATTTTAGTTCTTCTTAATGGTGAGCTTACATGTAGAAAAATTATTCTTCCTGAATAACATCTTTAGTGTTTATTGTAGTTCTGTCACTAATGAATTCTCTCAATTCTTGTTCATGTTAAAATGTGTTAATTTAAGTTTTATTCTTGAAGAATATTTTTGTAGAAAATAATTCCATATCGGCAGTAATTTTTGCCTTTATCCACAAAACTTCATTATTTTGAGTTTTTGATGTCCATTGTTTCTGTTAAAAAGTCTACTATATGTCTCTGAAATTAATGTGTCTGACTTTATAATTTTCTTTTGATTGATTATCAGTAGTTGGTGCTCACAGTTATGTTTATGTTTCTATTTATCCTACTTTGGTTTTAGAGTATAATCCTGAGTCTATGGTTTTGCATATATATTTAACCTAAAAAATAGTTAGGATATTCTCTTTATCTTTTTTATTATTCTCTTTGTAATCTCCTTCTGGAGTTCATATTACATTTCAATATACCTTGTTTCATAGTTTTCAAATATCTGCTAAAATTCTCAACTTTGTCTTTTATTTCTTTTTAAAAAATATATTTTTATTGATTTCAGAGAGGAGGGGAGAGGGAGAGAGAGATAGAAATATCAATGATGACAGAGAATCACTGACAGGCTGTCTCTTGCAGACCCCCTAATGGGGATCGAGCCAGCAACCTGGGCATATATTCTTGATCAGAATTGAATCTAGGACCCTTCAGTCTGCAGGCCAATGCTCTATCTACTGAGCTTAATCGTCTAGGACTGTCTTTTGTTTCTTTAAATATATAAAAGACGCCCTAACCGGTTTGGCTCAGTGGCTAGAGCGTCGGCCTGTGGACTAAGGGGTCCCGGGTTCGATTCCAGTCAAGGGCATGTACCTTGGTTGCTGGCATATCCCCAGTGGGAGGCGTGCAGGAGGCGGCTGATCGATGTTTCTCTCTCATCAATGTTTCTAACTCTCTATCCCTCTCCCTTCCTCTCTGTAAAAAATCGATAAAATATATTTTAAAAAAATAAAATAAATATATAAAAGACAAGTTTCTTTTTCTTAGTATATCTCTGATAATTCTGTTAGGTGAATCTTCAGTGCATCTATTTTGAATTTCTGCTCTTTCTCTTGGTTTTGGTCACAATACCTACACTTCTTGTATAACTGCATATTTCAGCCTTAGTGAAGAAAAATTTGCAAAAAAAATTAAAGATAGCATGAGGCTGAGAGTAATGTTATCTTCTTTCACAGGTAACTTATCATCCTACAGATGGACCAACGTCACTATTGGGTCCAGGTCATTTTAACCCAATCAGTGATTCCAGCTGAGCTTCCGTCCCTGCAAAGATAGATCTATTTCAGATTTATCTTCACTCCTATGTATGCCCCTACCCAACATTATGTAGATTATATAAGGCCACCTCTACCTTTAAAAGATAACAAGCAACAGTTTTAAATCCTTGTATTCTCAGATACCTTCAAAAGATTTGGTGCTCTTATCAGACTGTGATTAGGCTTCAAGTCCCAGGTCAATCACTACACTAAAGCTCTGTTTAAAGAGTCTTTTAACTTTCTCATTTTTTGATGAGTTAGTAACTCTTTGAAGCCTAAAAAATATTTTTCTCACTGATCTCATTGGAATGCTTTGTTTGAATAGCCTTAAATAAAAGTCTGCATTATATGTTATTCATATAGTGGTTCAATTAAACACACAAACAAAAACCTTCTTCTAATATCACAGTAGCTTCAATAGTACTCATTGAGTGCAATGTGATATTACTATTGGGAAATGCTCTCATAATTTTAGTTTGTAGGTCTATCTTCAGAAGATTAAAGTTGGCATTACTTTATTTTCAACACCTGCAATTCGTTCTGTTCTCCACTATAAATTTCAATTTTAGAAAATAAGTAAATCCAGCAGCTAATAATTAAAAAGTTTTTTTCAAGAGAGAATGAAATGCATTAAGCACAACTTAAACATAGGGATTCTGTTATTGCCTACTTCCTTTTTCAACTTAGACACATAGCGACTTGAATGTTCCATAGAAGTTCCAAGAAATCACAATTATCTACTTTTCCCAGTAGAAGTAGTGAATTTAAAAAGCAAGACATTAGTCTAAGACACATAACTTTCTATAATGGAGAAACGTGGATGTAATTTGATATTGGAAATAAATTGGAATTTACAAGTGAAGATCTTCAGAGAAAAAAGCAAGTGCATCTGCTTTTTCTGATTATAGAAACTCTATTAAATTTTTGAATTATACTAGAGTTTTTAGGCCTTGTAAATTTGTCTGACTTGCGTGGGCTTATACCTGGCATATTTGCTTATTATTTTGGTTTTGGTTTTTCTCCTTTTTTAGAGGAAGAACAATTTCTTTTTCAGAAGGCTATCATTAATATTTGTCTATATAGCCCTTCTTTTTATTTATTCTGAAACTATTTTCTGATTACATTTCATGTTTATTAAAGCATATCTTCTCTCTTTTATTTGCGCCAAGTAGATGCATTGTCCAAATGTTAGTTCTGGTCATTTCCAAGTGCTTTATTCTTGAGTACTGTTTTAACCCCATGTTTTAGCATGAACAATACTTTTGATAGAATATCAGGCCTTCTAGAACATATTATTATAAGCTAGCTGTCTCTCTCAATTTATTTTTAGGAGACGATGGAGAGAAGATTGAAGTTTAATTTCCTCTGATCTAAAAAAACTTCACGTTTGTGATGGCATTTTGATTAACCTAATAGAGAGTGGTGTTTGGTCCAGGTTGACTGTTGTTCACAACATTTTTCATATCTGATGTATTAGCAAGAGCATTTGCTCAAAATTGTTTTGATTAGATGGTGTTGAAATAAATATTTTAAACTTTTTCTTGTAACAAACAATCACTTTCCTCATTATTTTAGAGTATTAACTAGACTCTATTTAGTAGACATTCAAAAGTGGTAAATATTTTTCTTCATATCTGAATAATCAGGCATGTTGTATGCCATAAATTAATATTGTCTTTCAGTAAAAAGTTTTCTTTTATACTGAACTTATTAGATGTTGCATCATTTTACATTTTTTATTTATTGATTTTAGATATAGATAGATATAGGTAGAGAGAAACATCAAGTTGTTGTTTCACTTGTTAATGCATTCTTTGCTTGATGCTCACATGTACCCTGACTATGGATTGAACCCACAACCTTGGTGTATCAGGACTATGCTATAACTAACCGAGCTATCTTGCTAGGGCCCTTAGATGTTACATTGTTTTTACCCTCATGTACAAGTCTTCCTTGTCTTCTGAGATGATAAATATTGTTAAAAGGAATAATTATAACTAGAAACACCAACATATATAAATAGCTATTTATATGTGTATGCATATATACATATAATTACATATATGTATGTGCATATATATAACATATATATCATATATTATAGCCATATAACTATACAAAATATTCACCAACTACTGATAAAAAAAATACAAGTTGTACTTAATGTTCACAGTTGCATATTTGAGAAAAACGCACAAGTTTTCTTTCTTGGAAATTAATAAAAATTGGCAAAGACAAGGTAGGAATGGCAGTCAAATTATCATTGCCATCTATGTCTCCTTTCTCCTCCCCATGAATGCATGCAGGTAAATTACTTTCCCTTCTTTGAAAATTCCAGGGAGTAACTTTAACCTGGCTTTAGCATAGAAACCAAACCGAATAATGGACAGTTACTGGATTGAAAAAACTATCAGAAAGCAGTTAGCTGCATAATTTTTTTGCAGTAATATGTTGTGGTTTCTAATAATATTTTCAAATCTTCTGATTGTCTCTCCATAGATGAGATATTTGTCACCACATATACAGTTGTCCCCAGCTCCAGAATCAGAGAGGAACCCTTTAAATTACCCATTCAGACTCATTAAAGTCTAAAACTTTCAAAAGAGAGAACTGTATTATATAAATTTGAATCAGGGTGGAATCAATTGAGTTCAACATTACATTGTCATAGAAAGACTAAAAAAAAAAAAAGATAAGACAGGAAGGCACAGTAGCCTATACCATTCAGTGACAGGGACAGTTCCCATAGAAAATGGAGTATGTATGTGTCTGGGAGACATGAAGAAATGTATTTATAACAGTTTGGTTATTTAAACAAAAACTCCCTGCACTATTTATGAAGAAATCATTACATTAGGTTTAATATTTATTTTTATTTTAAATTTACTATGTATATTTGTCCTCTTTATTTCTTGGATGTTTCTTTCAAGGGAGAATTCCTGTTATTTGCATCACCAACTCATGCAGTAGGCTAAATCTGTAGATATACCTATGGACAGAGCAAACCTTAATAACATCTATAAACATTTATTGTTTATTCTAAATTACTTTATTTTCAGGTATAATAACTAAACCTTAATAAAATCTATAAAAATGTGTTCTTTAATCTAAATCATCTTCTTACTTTCAGGTATTTTTGGCTGAATACACAGGACCCCTGTTACTATATCTCCTCTTTTATTTGAGGATCCCATTTATATATGATGTGAAAGAGAGCTCTAGAAGGTCCCGCCACCTAGTGGTACAGTAAGTAATACATATGGCACATATAAATTAAAGCATTGAACAAGGATACAGATATTATGTTAATAAGTGTTGTTTGTACAATCAATTACCATGCATTCAATTTTAGGGAAATATATTTAGGTAACCATGAATAATGTTTACATACCAACTTGCAAATTTATAAGCAAGGAATTCAATATAATTTAAAATAGAGGTAATTTAAGTTATTAATACTTACACTTAGCAAGAGAAATCTGGAAATTTAGAAATATCAAAAAAGCTTAAAATTATAAAGTGGAAAGGCCTTGTATAGAGCATAAAATATAAAACATTTCTCTAAAAATATGGACAACATTGCATAGGAAATACATGATTACCTAAGTCATAAACAGGGGGGAGGGAGGATTTTTAACAAGTTTCCTTTAGTAAGTAAAAATCCAAAGTAAAATTT
The DNA here is from genome assembly GCF_000147115.1 of Myotis lucifugus. Lineage (NCBI taxonomy): Eukaryota > Metazoa > Chordata > Mammalia > Chiroptera > Vespertilionidae > Myotis > Myotis lucifugus. Next base: position 496,209 of record NW_005871207.1, on the reverse strand, counting down.
TACTTTGAAATAAGACATACAGGGGAAAAAAAGAATAGGATAGTCATAAAAACAAAATAAGCAGAACATACAACTATGGCATTTTGTGGAAATAATTAACATCTCTCTCTCTCTCTCTCTCTCTCTCTCTCTCTCTCTCTCTCTCTCTCCATACCAAATTAAAGAGAAATACTGTTCAAGATACTACATTGAGATGCAAAAATGTAGGATTAACAATTTAACAGAAAGAACCTGATTAAATGAAAGCATTCTAAGTGAGTTAAGCAGATTTTAGGTCTTAGGGATACTCGAAGACAGAGAATGACTTGACTGTGAATTTGACATCTCAAATCAAGCTTTTCCTTGCCCTTAATGTCTGTACTCCAGCCGCACTGACCTCCCTCCTTGTCCTTATACCTCCCATGTCCCCCTTCACACCAGGCATTTACACATGCCATCCCTATTCCTCCATCCGCATCTCCTCCCTCTTCCTTATCTCTCACTCAAACTTCAAATAGAAGCTCAATATTTCGTACTCAGGGTAGCCATTGCGATTCCTTCCATGGCAAATATGCTACTAAAGTGCTTTTCCTTTATATGTTTTTACTTTAAAATTACATATTCATGATCATTTGTCTTTCCCTCTATAGAGTTAAAGTTTTGTCATGATATACTTTGATGTTCCATCTATCTTCACTGCTTAACACATTGTCTGATTTACAGGGAATATACAATAAAAATATTTTGAATGGTGAGGTAGATAAACATATTATATACATATTTATTTTACAATGCACTCTTTTAGAGTATAAAAGAGAAAAACCTGACATTGATGGGAGCTCTGAGGTAACTTTTCTAAGAAAGTTGCATTTGAACTTTTTCTTTGTTTTCTGGAAAGATGGTCAGGTCAGTATAGAACAGGTTGCTCAGGGGCCTTTGGACAATAACATGTCTTTCTTTTTGTTAAGTGAAGAGAATAACCAATTCATTTGGTGAAGAGTTAATAAGGAGAATGCAATTACACTCAGTTTTTAGACCAAAGATATAACATGTACCAGATTTATAGCACAGCATGGAAAAGGGACATCCCCTCACCCCCGCCTGGTAGTCTCAAAGCAATTGGATGACTGTTGGTTACTATTCTTAAACACAAACACATCATATTTTATAACCTCTCAGTAATAAATGTATTTTTGCAACGTAGTTCAAAATAGCAAATATGTTGACTTTATATGAAATCATTCCAGAGCAGAAACACACAAATACACAAACTACTACTGAAATGTAAGTGTCTAGTAGAGCTCTATAAAATAATCACAAGGCTCCTAAGGCAAACACATTTCAGGATGGATGATATACTTTCTTATGGTTAAAAAGATCAAATTTCAAATTCTATATTCACTTGCCACATATTCTAATGTTAATTCTCCCAAAACGCTTTGAATCAAATCACAGTCAAAATATTTTTCAGGTAGGTTTAGATTTATATGTGACTCAACAGCCACACAATTCTTAGAAGCCTCTACACACTACGGCTAAGGCCAAATTACTTGCAGGATCTTTCTTTCCATCATCAGTGAAGGGTGGTTCACAGCTTGATGTAATGGTTATTCTTCAATTCAATCAGTAGTACTTAAGATAGAGGCTACACACTCAAAATTACCACAGCCCCTCCCACCAGAGGGATTGAGTAAACCAGCTGCACTGTGGCTAAGACCACACCTCCTTACAACTTCTTGCTGCATCATCAGGAATGGAAAAAGACACCAGAGATCCTTTTCTGCACTCAGCTTTCATAGTTTGATTATCTGCCTTAAATGCAAGAGGACACATTAGATATTTAGACATATTATCCCTGTTTAGTTCACCCACCTCATTAACTCCGTATTTTCAGATCATCCCTCAGACACACCACCACGTACGTAGAATTTCTCCTTAACTAACCCCATACTAAATTTCATATACACTCTCCATTTCAATAAACTCTACTGTCCTCTATTTGTTACCTTCTTTTTTTTTATTGATTCTTTTACAGAGAGGAAGGGAGAGAGACAGAGAGCCAGAAACATCGATGAGAGAGAAACATCGATCAGCTGCCTCCTGCACATCTCCCACTGGGGACGTGCCCACAACCAAGGTACATGCCCCTGACCGGAATCAAACCTGGGACCCTCCAGTCTGCAGGCCGACACTCTATCCACTGAGCCAAACCGGTTTCGGCTGTTGCCTTCTTAAGTCCTCCCCAACTCTAGGAATTCTTCCACTGTGACCTGAAAATTCAAAGTCCATTATTAGCAAAATCTCTTCTCTCTTCAGCATTTGTCTGATTATTGCTTTCATATTCTTCCTCAAGAATGCCTGATACACTGCCTCCCTTGATGCTCTGTAAAGTTGAGACTTACTTTGTAGATAAAATAAACAAACACAAGTTGCATTGGCTCCTTAGAAAATGAAATTCAAACTTAATTTATGGCACTTGCTAAAGGACAACCAGACAATGAAAAAGTTACTCTGAATATTATAAAATGTCATATGCATTCTAAGTAGGTTTTGGATATTTTTAAAACTTGTAAATTATCTGCTTCAATTTAGAGTCATTTTGATATGAGCACATTTGCAATTATTATATTCCGGAGCAGGTGTGAATATATAGCCTATGATGGGTATATAATATATTTCTAGTGTCATCAGAAGTAAATTTATAGAGTGTTTTAACAGTACTTTAATTTTAAATAAGTTTTTAAATTTCTAGAATAAAAGTATTAAAAAAAACACTAGTGTTTTGATTACTGGAAATACTATTTCCTAGTATAGAATATCAGAGTGAACTAAAAAAGAAATGCATAAGGAAAGCCATATTTTTAGAAGGGAATTTAATGTGTTCATGTTTTTGTTTTTGTTTCTAGCTTGGCCTGCTTCTGTCATTGTATACACTATATTCGATATCTTTTGGAAACCTTATTTGTTCACAAAGTTTCTGCAGGGCATACACCTTTGAAAAATTTGATAAAGGTCAGGATTAATATGTTTTACAATTGTAATTATTATTGAGATATTTTGTGTATTGAACTATTTGCAAAATAATTCAAACATGTTTATTTTCCTCAAGTCTAGGGTTTTTGTTGTTGTGGGTTTTTTTTTTTGTTTGTTTGTTTTTGTCTATTCAACTTATCAGCATATCTTAAACAATCTGTTCTGAAATGCCATTCCTTGGAGCTGCCTTCATCCAGTAACAGTACATAGAAACCTTTTATTTTGGAAAAATCTTAGCATTGAATTCATATTCTTTGAAGAGAAAGAATCTCATATATGAACCCTCCTATAAATATACATTTGTGTGATTAAAGTAATGATACTGCACCCATTTTTATGATGTTTTTGTTCTTCAAATAAAATGCAACAGTTACTAACTGTTAAATAACTATCAAGAAAATAGGAAATTTTCTGAAACTTTGATATGGAAATATACATTAGATAACATGCCACAATTCAAATGTCCAATTCAAATTTATTTTCCAATTCAAAATTTACTTTCAATATTAATATATCCTTACTAAAATATTTCTTTTCCCTCCAAATATCTGTTTTCTAAAAATTTGAACGAGGCAGCCATTTCATTGTTGTCATTGTAAAGAAACCACTGAATTCTATAATTCTTAGAAACCTCAGAAATCATTTAGACTAGCTTCTCTTTTGACAGAAGGTATTAAAATGTATTATACAGGGCAAGATAGGTGTTATAGCCTAGGACTTCTAAAATTAGCCAATTGTCCTTTCTAATCAATCAACATGTATTACTACTAATGGTTCAAAAATTCATTCTTTTGTTCATTTACATTTGGGAAATGATTATTGATATATCTTATATAATATATAATTTATTATTTTATTACTTCGTATTTCTTACTGGATGGACAAAATTATTCTTGCAAAATATACTTACATTTACTCTATATCATGAATAGCCATTTATATTAATAAGGGTTGAACAAAGAAATGCATTACTTGAATGATATTAAATAAGTACTTTTAAAATGTTAATATACTGGGTGAAGAAGAATTTCATTTATCCAACTTAGAAAATGTATACCATTTTTCATGTAAATCTATTGTAGTGTGACATGTAAATGTATGGAATGGTTTTAAATGATGGGATATTATATATATATAGATATATATATATATATATATATATATATATATATAGTACTAAATCTTATCTTGTGTTATTTGTAGGGCTGTGCCTTTTATTGGGGATTCACTTCCTGGATTGCCTACTACATTAATCACCCACGGTATACACCACCATGTATGTAGAATTTCTCCTTAACTAACCCCATACTAAATTTCATGTATACACACTCACATAAAACTAAAAGAAAGAGGTGAAATTGTTAAAACAAATGGTGAGCTTATCAGATAATTATACGTTTTAGTACTTTTGTATATTCTAACTTCCCCACCATGAACAAGATGACATTAGGACATTGTATTAAGTTCCATTTTAAATGTTTTTAGATTGCAAAGGTATCATTCCAAAAAGTCAATTATATAGCCCTTAATACTAGAGGGTAGTGATATCCAATGAACCTTGCTTGAATTATGTGTGTAATGTGACAATCCAAAATATGAGTCTTTACCTAACATCTTCTCCTCTTTTCTAGCATTTGGAAACAGGCAAGTCACAGTATCAGCTATTAATTTTCTGGTATGTATGTATGTATGTATATATTATTATTATTAGCTAGTCATGCTCCAATTGTGATATTATTAAAAATGCAAAACAATATATTTGAGTATTTTTCTATTAGATAATGTGACCTATTTTTATATAAAGTGCCTAATGGTATTAAATGAAGTATATAATATGACTTTCCATTATTAAGTCATTAATTCTCTAAATCTTTTAATCAAAATGTTCTACTCATCTATGAAGGATAATTAGAATTATTTTGAGGATAGTAAGATTGGAAAAAAATTATACTCAGTAATTCTTATTGTCTGCAAATTTACCAACTTATATTTAAGAGCAAAAAGTTTTACAAGTTTAACATATGAACATCCAAAACCATTTTAGCATAATTGTTAAAACATAATTATGAAAACATAGTCAGCTTTTTTAAAAATGAAACATGGAATTTTTCCTAATTGTTCTCAGTTTAGTGCTTCAGATCATTTTATTTAACTTACCAAGTGATCAACCTGGTAAGTCTAGTACCATTTGGCACCGTACATAATTATTACAATATATTATTGACTATATTCCCTAGGCTATATTTTACATCCCTGTGAGCTTTTGTACCTCCTCCCCTTTTATTGAATTTATTGGAGTGACACTGGTTAACAAAATTATACAGGTTTCAAGTACACAATTCTAAAGCATATCATTTGTACGCTGTATTGTGTGTTCACCACCCAACTCAGGTTTCCATCATCACCATTTATCCCCCATACCCTTTTCCACTTCCATCTACCTTCCCTCCTCCCAGCTCTCATCATGAAGTAATTCATGTTGATGCTTTTATTGCTAACCTATGCTGTACCACATCTAATGCTCTCTGTGGAGTAACTACTTAGTAAATTTGAGCAAATGGAAGAATGAATTAATGGATAAACAAAACCAAAAGCACATATTTGATCTTTATTTAGATGTGTTTTTATATCACATCTGATTGTTTCTCTCATCCTCATCTTCCCTATGATTTCATTTTTTATTTTTTGTAATTTCTTTACTATTATTTATTCCTGTGTAAATATTTACACTCGTCCCATTTTCTTGATTTCTTCCCTTTCTCCAACAAAGTATGACTATGAATCCATGGCTCTAGTATAAAATAACTTTTTAAAAGTTATAGATTTTTCAAAAAATTATGTCATTATTGTTATAGTACTTTTCTTAAAAAGTTAAGCAAAATAAGTCAGACATGAAAAAGTCAAGAAGCATTTGACTTCACTCAATGTGGTATATAAAACTGAAAGCAACAAGTAAAAACACACAAGAAAAAATAAACAAACAAAAGTTCATAGACACACACAACAGTACCGTGATTACCAAAGGGAAAGGGGTGAGGGTAATAAAGAGTGAATGGGGTCAAGTATGTGGTGACAGAAGACTTGACTTTGTGTGGTGAGCACACAATGCAATACACAGATGTTGTATCAGAGAACTGTACACTTGAAACCTGTCATTTTATTAACCAATGTTAGTCCAATGAATTTAATTTTAAAAAGTTAAAAGAGACATATTTTAAAACAAGCAAAATTCTAGTAGTTTGCATTATACATCCCCCCACCAAAGACTAAAAAATTCTAATTTCTTAAGTTACTAATGCTTCTTTTTCACACATGCCTTTGTTAATCAATATTCTTTTATATATTTCCCATGTAAAAATTAATAATATAATAATAAGTAGAAGAGTTAGGAAAGAGTGAACTTTTATCACAGTTGCTATCTTCTAAAGGCCAAGATGCCAAACTACATAAATATTGATACAGAGAAGCATAGATTATGTCCAATACAGATGTACTGATAATTTTAACTCCACATTTCTAGCACATAACAAGCATTATCTGTTTCAATCATAGACTTAAAATAAGACAAAAAAGAATAACCTCTGCTTTTAATTATATGTAGCTTTGAGGGTATGGGAAAACCTTAATTAAAAGTCAAAATTTTGAATGTAATTGTATTTCATTGCAAATAGAAATTTAGAAATTATACAAAAGGTCCATTGTGACTCTTAAAATTGTCAATCGTGATGATAAATTATAAAGACCTTCTAGATCTGGGATTTCTTAATCATTATCAATGTAGAGGAGACCCTTAATTTTCATAAATAAAATATGGTATTATGAAAAGAGTTTTATGAAACTGATTCTAATATTCTAATAGAGGATGTAACAACTAATGAATTGATCTAACAACTAATGAATACGTGTATAATCAACATCTTATAGTTCAAGGTTCATCTTATAGTTTTTTTTTTCATTTATAATAACCAAATCCAAAAGTGTGAACCTTTAAGATTTATCACAAAGAACATATGTGCAAATAATTGGAACGAATAAGTAACCTGTTTTTAAGCCCAATGAATTGTAAATTATTTTATATTAAAAGCATCAGTATATAGGAGAATCAATTGTTATATATAAGGAACCAACGGGAAATTCCTGGGTCAGTCTTCCATAATTTAAAATTCAGGCAGACAAAATGGTTATCTTAATTGCAAGTGCTAACTTTCTGCTAATAAAATGTTATGTTTGCAAAATTTCCTATTCTTCATTTACTGATCTCTGTACTCTCAACACAAGGGTGAAGGGGACACCATTCATTTAAAGTTGGTTTTACTCAGCAATTACTGAGAAAAGGAAAAAAAAACACAGCAACAGTTTCACAAGGATGATATAGATAGTGCCATGCCATGGACATTAAAGGGAGTGAGGCTTTCCATTTCAGTCTGGGGGTGGGATGGAGAAGAAAGCTTTCCAGAGATTGTACATACACAGTGGACCTGAAAGGATGCACTGGCTCGTCCTCCCAAAATAAAATGATGTACAAATTTTAAATAATGCAAAATTACATTCTTACAGCCAACCATAGTTAATAATCCAGTCAACATTCATAGAAATGTAAATGTAGTCCATAAACTAAAATCAAAGTAAACTTTAGAGGCCCTTGTTAAATGAGAAAATTCAGTGTTAAGTAACAACAAATATCCCTGTGTTTTCTCATCACTTCTAAGTGACACCAGATGCACTAAAAGCACTTTGAGGAAACACGTGTGGGGTGATTTGGTGCATATCTCTTGTACGAAGGACATCTCATTTCCTTCGAAAATAATAAGTGAACTCCAAAAAGAGTGCACCTCTCAATGTTGCAGAGAACAAACTGCGTTTTGTTGTACCTGGCATTTAATCCAACTACCAGACCCAATGGGCATGTTTATCTAAACTGAGATGAGTGATAACTTAACATTTCAACCTCAGACTTGAGTGTTTTGGTGTAACATATAAAATGCACTCAGGTGGGACCTTAACTGAAGTATTCTGCCCCTGCCCTTGGTTTATGTTTGGTACTTTGTTAGAAAGTTTCCTTTTCATTAAAAAAAGAAGGAGAGAGAAGAAAAAATAGATAACTACACAAAAACCACACTCCATGAAGTACCTCTGCCTTTTAGTGAAAAAATATAGAGAGTTGGAAGGAACACTATTCCCACTTTTATAATAAAAAACTGACCTAACTGCCAAAAAAAAAGGCAGATTATCACCTGGTAGGAAGATGATATATTAGAACACTGCTAAATATGATTGTAGTTAATTCTTAATTACTCATATGTGAAGCATCCATTTTGTGAACTAACCATTAAGAATTATAATTTTCTTTTGTGCTCACTCTGTTTTTTTTTTCTATTGTTATGCCGAGGTTTCTAATATACTAAACAGAATATATTGTAAGCACAAAAAATAAAACCCCCTTTCAATGGATTCCTAATGCATTCAAAAGTTAAATAATAATAATACCTTGTGGAAAATCTTTTATTTTGATGAGGTTTGCCATGTTTACACAATATTATGAGAACTATATCATTACCTTCTCCCTTTGTGTTAATTCTTTCAATATAACCTTTTCCTTCACATGTGTCTGTTATTACAAAATCTACAAGGAAAAAAATCAAACAAGTAGAATCAAATACAGTATTGGCAAATTTACAAAGACATCAGAATATCTTTCCCTACAACTTTATTGGTAGATGTTACTTTGTTTTTCTGCTGAATGTTCTGTGAATATTGTGGAGACACTGTAATCCAGCCTCTTCATATTTCTATGACCCCTTTTCATCCTCTGAACCCAACTCCACTCACCAAACAACAAGTAAAAGCACCAAATTCACAACTGCAAAACAAAACAAGTTTTATAATTTTTAAGATTTTGTTATTATATAACTAACAATTCTGTTTTCTTTAACTACGCTTCCTCTCAACTTTATTCTTACTCCCCAGAAGCAATGTTGTTCTGCTGATTCTTTGTACATTAAACATTTCACCAGAAAAATAAATGTTTCTTCCCTTACTGTCTCTTCAACAATGTAGGGAATGGGAGGAGTAGTTAATAACATACAGGTTTGTAAAGTACAGAACTAACTCCTCTTCCTGGTTTGCCTCTGTCTTCAGTCTCATCATTAGTTATCCACTCGCTTAGGTTAAGTTTTTTATTAAAATGCAAATATTCTCAGAGAGTAATAAATAATCCTCTCATCAAGTAGTCAGACCTTCTCCTGTAACATTTAGCTGGGAAGGACCTTGGACATAGGACAGATTTTTTTATTAGAGGAACAATGTATCATCGCTTTTAATTAAAGTAGGGGAGAGTGTTGCCTGGTTGTGGAAAGCACAGAAAGGCTAGGAAACTGCTTATGAATATTTGGTGTTTGTGGATGAGATGAGAGAGAGAGAAGTAAAATATGCCAATGTTAAGTGCTTTTATTCTCAGCCCTCTCTTTAAATTTGGTTGTGACAATTTTTTTGATAAATATTATTAATAAAAGTTTACATTTACTTTTTATTAAAGACAAAAAAATCCAAGACTCTGTTTTTTCCCAACATTTGTCAGTTTAGTTTCCTCTCAAATCCTGAGGGAGATAATATAAACAATAACATGCATAGGAATTAAATGTTATACCTAATTTGGTTGGAGTTCCTGTTTCTTATATAATTTTTTATAAAACTAGTTTTAAGAAATTAATTATGTATAACTAATTTAAGTATTATATTTTTATTTTATTATAATTGTTTATAATTATACTTGGTTTTTCAGCTAAAACTGAGTTACTCGTAACTAAACTCATTATCTCAATTAAAATCAGCAGCTACTATAACCATAAAAATAATTTTTGCTAGAACAGATATCAAAACCAATGTAAAAATAATTCCTGAAAAAAATAATTATCTTAAGTGTATTTTAGTAATAATTAACTACAGAGTTAGCATATATAAGGTATCTTTTTTAATTTTTTAAAAAATATGTTGTATGATGACATTCTTATACTATATTCTTATGCTGGGTGTGCACATTCTTGTGTTACACAATAGTTCACAAAAACTCTATGGATTTAAAATAAACTTTAGGATTCACCAAGATGGCGGCATAGGTAAACACCTGAACTTGCTGCCTCGCACAACCACATCAAAACTACAACTAAAAGACAAAACGGATACCATCCAGAACCACAGGAAGGCTGGCTGAGTGGAAGTCTAACAACTAGAGGGAAAGAGAAAAGCTCATCTATACTGGTAGGAGGTGCAGAGGTGTGGAAGAGCAGAGGCAAGGAAGCACATGAAATGGGCTGGCAACTAGGTACGCTGTGGTCTTTTTCAATTGGGAGGGAGATACAAACTCCCAACTGCTCTGAACTCCAGTTCCGGGCGAGACTCTGGGGACCCAGACTCATACGGGGAAAAACTGGACTGTCTGGCATCGGGCCAGAACACAAAGGGGGCTTTCTTGCAGAGGTGCTTGCAGCGTTCATTGTTCCTGCACAGGGTCATGGGACACAGAGACCCAGGGACCTATCCAGGGCAGGGCCGATGGGCAACCATTGCTGTTTGCACCACCCTGTGATCCCAAGAACCCGCCCCACCCAATTTAAAACCCCACCCAAGCTATGTCCAGAGGCTTTTGCATATGAATGGTCTGGCCTTTTGCAATCTAAAACTCACAAACTGCAGCTGGGTCAAAGAACCCCAGAGCTTCCAAAAGAAGGCCTAGGGCTTGTCAGCAGCCTGCATTGCTTCACAGCTTCACCTCATCTAGTCACCTCCAAACCCCAAACAAAGAGGAGGAATCTGCAAATCTCTCTGTAGCTCCTGCTGTGTGGCCTCAGGCAGTGGGTGACTTTGCACTTCCTTGGAGATCCAAGGGCCAGTGTACCCAGTGGTCAGAGTGAGACCACACCAGATTACAACTCTTCACATCCAAAGAGACACAGGCAGGGGCCAGACTCAGTGAGCACCAAAGCCCCACTGAAGCAAGTACTGCTCCATAAGGGTGTCTCCAGCACAGCAGTTCCCCCTTTTAGACACAACTGGTCCTCACAGCCAATTGGCCTGTAGGTCAATTTCTCCCAGTGATACCAATAGCAATCAAGGCTTAACTACAACAAGACAGTGCACACAGCCCACAAAGGGGCTCACCAAGACTGTTCACCTCAGGTGACTGGGGAGGCTGAGCCACTGGGCCCTATAGGACACCTAGCACACAAAGCCACTCTATCAACACAGGGAAGCAGCCAAAATGCAGAGACAAAGAAACAGGTCACAAATGAAAGAAATAGAGGAAAGCAAACTACTAGATATGGAGTTCAAAACCACGGTTATAAGGTTACTCAAGAATCTTCTAGAAACCTCTGAGAAATTTAGTGAGACCCACAAGGATATGAAAAAGGACCAATTAGAAATTAAGCATACACTGACTAAAATAAAGAATAATATACAAAGATCCAACAGCAGACTAGAGGATCCCAAGAATCAAGTCAATGATATGAAATACGAAGAAGCAAAAAACAACCAATTGGAAAAGCAAAAAGAAAAAAGAATCCAAAAATATGAAGATAGTGTAAGGATCCTCTGGGACAACTTCAAGCATACTAACATCCAAATTATGGGGTTGCCAGAAGAAGAGAGAGAGCAAGATATTGAAAACCTATTTGAAGAAATAATGACAGAAAACTTCCCCTACCTGGTGAAAGAAATAGACTTACAAGTCCAGGAAGCTCAGAGAACCCCAAACAATAGGAATCCAAAGAGGACCACACCAAGACACATCATAATTAAAATGCCAAGAGCAAAAGACAAAGAGAGAATCTTAAAAGCAGCAAGAGAAAAAGTTAGTTACCTACAAGGGAGTACCCATATGACTGTCAGCTGATTTCTCAACAGAAACTATGCAGGCCAGAGGGAGTGGCAAGAAATATTCAAAGTGATGAATAGCAAGAACCTACAACCAAGATTACTCTACCCAACAAAGCTATCATTTAGAATTGAAGATCAGATAAAGAGCTCACAGATAAGAACAAGCTAAAGGAGTTCATCACCACCAAAGCAGTATTATATGAAATGCTGAAGGGTATTCTTTAAGAATTGGAAGAAGAAGAAGAAAAAGATAAAGATAAAAATTATGAACAACAAAGTGACAACAAATACATATCTATCAACAAGTGAATCTAAAAATCAAGTGAATAAAAAATATGATGAACAGAATAAACTGGTGAGTATAATAAAATCAGGGGTATAGAAAGGGAGTGAACTGACAATTCTCAGGGGAAAGGGGATGTGGGGGTGCGGGAAGAGACTGGACAAAAATTGAACACCTATGGACAAGGACAATGGCGGGGGCGGGGGGTAAGGACATGGGGTGGGGTGGGAACCGGCTAGAGAGGAGCTATGGGGAGAAAAAAGAGGAACAACTGTAATAAACTGAACAATAAAGACTTATTTAAAAATTAAAAATAAAAATAAATAAACTTTAAGTGTTCCCAGAATGTGCTAATGAGTCAGAACACGTAAAATAAAGATAAATGATTTTAAGCAATAAATTAATTCCATAATAAAATATTTTATTTTATAAATAAAAAATGCCATCTCTTAGAACAAGTTTATACAATAAAATATTAATTTCATACAAGTAAAATCATAAAATAACATTTAGTCTTCATATTATACAATTATATAAATGAAATATTTAAACTTTTGCCTAAAATCTTACAATCATTAATTTTCAAAAGTGAAACGTATTGGATAAAGCAAAGAAAATAAAATGGAGCAAAGGAAGGCATAATAAGTAGTGCTGGTACAACCAGACATACACATTTAAAAAAATGAATCTATACGCAGACCTTATACCCTTCACATAAATTAACTTAAAATAGATCTTAGATCTAAATGAAAAATACAAAACTATAAAACTCTTAGGAGGTAACATAGGAGAAATCCTAGATGGCTTTAGGTACGGCATTGACTTTTTATATACAATACCAAAGATACATCCAAGAAAGTAGTAATTGCAAAGCTACTTCATTAAAATTAATAGCTGCTCTGTGTAAGATAGTGTCAAGAGAATAATAAAGCAAGCATAGACGGGAGAAAAATATTTGCAAAAGACACATTTGATAAAGAACTGTTATACAAAATATATAGAGAACTCTTAAAATTCAACAATAAGATGACAAACAACTAAATTTAAAAATGGGCCAAGACTGTATCAGACATGCTACTAAAGAAGATATACAGGTGGCAAAATGTGTATCAAAATATGCTCTGCACCATCTGTCATCGGGTAAATGCAAACTAAAACAACAATGAGATATCACTATTTTTCTATTAGAACGGTGCCCCTGAAGTTTTAATCAGGGATAGAACCATTTATTAAGTTTGTGGCAGTGACTGAATTTTCTAATCTTACTCAACCACTTTTATCTAAATCAATTAGCATTGCAGACAGTATTGGACTCATTCCCAATACTTAAGGTAAAAATTACAAATGGTCACAATTGCTCTTAAAAATCCACTAGGGAGTTAAATTGATAATAAACTAAGTATCTCTAAGCACATAGATCTAGTTGGTTTTTTTCTCCCACCCCCAGAATGTAGATACATATTTCAGCACTATAAGTACTGATTAGGTTAGGGAAAGAGCATCTAATGATAAATTCTGACATTAGTATATGGCTACTCTACTGGAGTAACTGAACCCAAAATGCTATTTTATTCATTGCTCATACTTTGGGTAGAAGACTAATTTTTTTAATATTTAGTTTTGTTGAGGAAAGTAGGAAGAATAAAATATTTTGATGGTTGAATGAGTTTAAAATATTGATAATCACAAAGTAAATATGTTTTACCAGAAGGAAAGCCATATTTTCTAAACCATACTTTACTACCAAAGATGTGGTAGATTAATTTTCTTATTAATAAATATTTTATCATATATCCCATTTTATGATGTCACTGAGAGTGATGTAAAATAAGTATGACAGGGTGTATGGACTGAGAGATGAGCAAAATATATGAAGACCATACATATAATAATTAATTCGGTAATTGTTTGTAGTATTGACAATGTATGAAATAGAAATTTAGTGAGGTGAAATGACTGTAGAATAATTCTCTGGAGGAGTTTCTATTGATGATGTTGGTAACTAAATTATCACAATAATTTTCTTGAACAATTTCTAATGATACATGATTTTATTCAATCATCATAAAATACCCTTGAGACAGGAAATAGTTTTGCCATTTAGATGAAGAAATGAAATTTCAAATATCTAAATCACTTGAGTCTCTAACAAAGAGTATGTGAAAGATAGCGCATTCCAACTCAAGTGCATCCAACCGAAAGCCCGCACTCTTAACCACATTAACACATAAATAATTTCAACTATAAAATTATTATCTGAAAAAGCAAAATTCAGCTTAATACTTTGATAACTTGAGAAACTAGGAGCATCTTCTGCAATGATAGTAATAATGTTATATGTGAAGAAATGTATACAAAAAATGATGAAGCAGAAAAGAACAAATTCAGTTATATTTTAAGAGGTTAAAAACATTAAAGGCACTAAGTAAAAATGGATATATTATAGTGAAAATTGAATGACTCTAAACAACAAATATTTTGGATAACATAACCATTATTAATACCATAGTGTATATATATATATATATGTGTGTGTGTGTGTGTGTGTGTGTGTGTGTGTGTGTGTGTGTATATATATATAGAATACATACTTTGTGTTAAATAGGATAAGGTGTGTATGACAGCCAAAGAAAAGGGTTATGCATTCCTAGGATTGTATGTTGCGATTTTGGAGCATTAGCCCCAGGAGATGTTGGTAAGGCTTCAGTTTCTTAGAGGGTCATGGTGGCCTCCTAACAAGGACTAAGTCGAGTATACATGACTAAGGAGTCAGATGACAGACAGCAGCCAATAGTACTTACAAAAGTTTTCTAAATTGACATGAAACCAAGAGGAATCAAACTGGATTGCTACTGTGTTAACCAATTTAGAAAATGGAAACCCATGTCAAGTCTATCTTTAGCAGCATGACTTGTTTCTTCAGGACATAAAAGTGTACGCCTGTAACAAGTACAAACCAGATAATCAGCACAACATGATTCATCAGGCAATTTGAACCTACTTAAGAAACAGTCAAGAATATCTTCAGAATTTCTAACTCAATGTGACATTATTTTGATTCTATATATCACCATCAACAATTTCTTTTATTGTGATGATGCAAAATTTCCTCTCCTTACACAATTAGAGTAATAAAATATCTATTGAATCTTTAGGGTTAATATATTGCCTGGATAGTTATCCATCTATAGAATATTTTTTTAAATATATTTTTTATTGATTTTTCACAGAGAGGAAGGGAGAGGGATAGAGAGTTAGAAACATCGATGAGAGAGAAACATCGATCAGCTGCCTCCTGCACACTCCCCACTGGGTATGTGCCCGCAACCAAGGTACATGCCCTTGGCCGGAATTGAACCCGGGTTCCCTAAGTCCGCAGGCTGACACTCTATCCACTGAGCCAAATCAGTTAGGGCTATAGAATATATTTTTAAGAGGCACAAATATTTTACAGATTTGTGAAGCTGGAAATCATTTCATCAATGTACTATTGGCTCATCCCAATCACACAGGTGAGTGCCTTTTTATTTTAATCTCCTCTAGAGTTAATTATGTTGTTATTTTTAAAAAAGCCTTAAGTAGAAAGACAAACACTGGATGGTTTCACTTATATGTGGAAGAAAACAAACAAAAAAAACAAAAACTGATTCACAGAAACAGAGACGAAGGAATGGTTATCAGAAGGGAGGGAATGGGGTATAAGTGAAAAGGGAAAGGAGAATATATTCTATAATATATGGATGAGTTTATATGAAGACAGATAATTACTAGAATTAGCAGGGTGATCACATTTTAAGGTATAAAAATGTTGAATCACTTTATTATACATCTGAAACTAATATAACCAACATAAGGTTATATACTAACTATGTGTAATTAAAAAACACACACACACAATTTTTGAATGGCAAATAGCAATAGTTGAAAACCTTTAAGATATGCCCTAATCCTTAACCTTTGATGCCTAAGTTTTCCAAATATTTGAATTACATCATATGTCCTAATAGTGGGTTCTCTAAAATAAAGTTTGTATGGGAATCAGCAGTCAGGAGATGTGTTAGAGAGTGTTTTTATACATGCAGAAAAAAATCATATTTGGTAGGAAATTGAGAGCAATATAATACCAATGAGGAGTCCTCAGATGAAACTATGGACCATTA
>NW_005871207.1:385167-479622 GCF_000147115.1 Myotis lucifugus | reverse complement strand
TAGGTGGTGAGGCATAGTAATGTAAAAAAATCTTCAGACATTAATTTAAAAGAAGCTTTATTATTAAACTAGAGGCCCAGTGCATGAATTTCGTGCATGGGTGGGGTCTAGCCAGCCCAGCCCCAATCAGGGCGGGTCAGGGCCTGGGCCTGTTGGGAGAAGGAGAAGGTGGGAGGGTTGGCCAGCCAGCCTGCCCCATTGGGGCCCAATCAAGGCTGGGCTGGCTGGGGGGCAGGGGCAGGGCAATTGGCTGGCAGGCCCTGCCCCCAATTGGGGGGGCTGATCAGGGATCAGTGGCTGGGCGAGGGGCTGTGGGAGGTTGGCCAGCTAGCCCCACCTTTGATTGGTGTGGGGGTGGCCAATTGGGGCAGAGCTTGCTGGGGGAAAGGGCCGTGGGCCGATCAGGGTGGTGGGAGCCCATCGGGGGTGGGGCTGGCCAGGGGAAGGGGCTGCAGGAGGTTGGTCGGCTTGCCCCCCTGATTGGGGTGGGGTGGTCAATCTGGGGTGGGACTGGCTGAAGGTAGGTGGGAAGTTGGCTGGCTTGCCCACCCCCACCCCCAGATCTGGCCGGTTCTCTGGCCACAATGGGTGTCATAGCCACCAGTCGTTCTGGCGTTCTGGGCGTTGGCTTTATATATATAATGGTAAGTATAGGTTGAGAAAACATGATGGGAATGAATTAAATTAGTAATACCTAAACTAAGCTATTATTACAATTAACAGCAACTATGTACACTTATGACAATATCTATATACATGTTTCTGTGTCACAACACACATATTGGTTATTTAATCTACAAACTATATCTTGAAGAAATTTGTATTTGTGGACCCCTGATCAGCCACTACCTCCAGGGGTGATGAGTCATAAAGTAGAGGTTTTAACCCAGATTACCTTGTATGCAACTTTCACCTCTGAAATTCAGTTTATGACTTGAATAGCTTTTTCAATTATATTTCTTTTGATGTACATATGGGCACCACACAAATATGTTTATATAAATGTTACTAAGAAAATCTGTAATATTAAATGGCATGCATATTCATTCTTATCTTTAAATGAGTAGTGCATGAAATCTGCCCAGAACCAAATATATTTTTTACTTTGGTATTTCGACAATAGTTATAATTTTGAAAACATACTGACATTTCATTATGACTTTAGAATTATAACTAAAGAGATTAGTTTATGTGTTTATCTGATTAAATCTTGCTAGGGAGAATAAACAATAATATAATTCACATTTACTTTTTACAAATGTCACGACTCAAAGTTCAACTTGAAATTATTATAAAATTGTTATCTAAAATGGTTCTTGAAAAAATTTGAAAGGTGAAATATAACTAACAACAATCAAGTGACAATATGCTAAAGATAATGAGAGCTGTAAATAACAATCATGATTGCTGAATGGATATGTTACGTGGTATTTCTGAATGTTAACTATATGGATATTTACTGTTATCCTCTTATGATACATTTTTACAATTTTCTCATATAAATGACATCCTTATAAAATTCCCTTTAGATTTTCACTAATTTAATAGAAAAGAACATTTGAGGTATTTAATAATCTCAACCAAAATTATCTTCTTTGACACTAAAAGAATACAGAAAGAGGCATGCAAATATAATAATGAATTTATTAATCTCAGTATCCAATGCCACTGCAACTATTATGCTATTTAAAGTAACATTTATATTTTGTTTTATTTAAACTCTTAGAGAAGTAATTGTCATGTTTTATTCTGTGATTTTACAGCAACATAACTATAGACATGGTCAGGAAATGACAATTATTCTATTTGAGTCAAAAGGTCATAACATTTGAAAATGGTTCTCTTCTGAGTAATTTGTGAAATAGGTTTCTATAAATACATGATGACATTTTATCTGGTATATAGTTGTTCTAGGGAGTTAGAATTGTATGACAAATATATGTTCAAATTTGTAATATATAGCATAATTGACATTTTACTCTTTTTGATAAAAGGAACTAATGCCTGTTTTCCAAGTCCAAATTACAACCCCTTCACATGGATGTTTTTCCTGGTTTCATGTCCTAACTATACCTATGAGGTATGCTATTATGTATTTATATAATGGATCTT
Organism: Myotis lucifugus; assembly: GCF_000147115.1. Lineage (NCBI taxonomy): Eukaryota > Metazoa > Chordata > Mammalia > Chiroptera > Vespertilionidae > Myotis > Myotis lucifugus. The sequence goes on along the minus strand of NW_005871207.1, from coordinate 477,510 downwards.
TATTTGATTATATAATAAATATATACATTTATGTATTTACCTGAGTTGTGGATTAATATATGATAATATATGGCATATCTGTAGATATAATGTAGTCAGAGTTATAAATTATGAGATGATTTAAATTAATGTATATACACAGAAAATTAGAACATTTCAACCACAATTTTCCCTGGGAAAAAAGAATATTTGTGCATATATTTATCTATATTTAAATAAAATTTTACAGTCTTCATGTACAATGTATTGAGATGTTTTAACATTTTATTTTTTGTGAGAGTTTTTGGAACAATGTCTTCCATTTTCTTATGAATATGATGCTGTTTTATAGAATTTCTTATGATTTAATCATATTTAACACAAATTATTTTAGGGAAATTTATTTCTATCTATAATTTTTCTAACATATTTGAAGCTTTGGATTACCTATTTAATGTTATAAGTGAACAAATTAGTAGGTAACTCATAGATAAACGTTAAATTTATGTTTTCATCTAACAGATTGGATCATGGATTAGTTTCACAGTAATGACACAAACACTGCCAGGTAAGACCTAGGGTTATTGACAATTGGAGTGAATGTATCTTTAGAAGTGATTTCTGAGAATAAGTTACTATATAGTACTAAAAGTTTGTCATATTTGCAAAAGGATTTTATGCTTTCATTTTTATTTTGGATTTCTAAGCAGTTTTAAAACATAACAGTGGTGGCCAAAGGGAAGAGGGAACGAGGGGGCAGGAATAGGGACATTTGCAATAGTGTCAACAATAAAAATACATATATAATGGAACATTATTTACTATGTATTGCTATGTATTGTGGCCTAATCCACGCCAGGAAATGTAGATAAAAGTAGTGGTAATGATGCATCTAACGTGAAACTTACTCTTGTGCATGGGCACAGGCGTGCATGTGCTCTTCAGTTCCCCATGAGTGTCTGTGAAGGGAAGGCTGAGAGCATGAATGCATAATCTTGCATATTGAGCATTTTAACACATGCAAGAAAGACACATTTCAATTAAGTGCATGTATTAGAAGGGATATTTGTAATATCCATTACATCCATTTTTTATTTCACTGCACAAAATTTTTGAATCATAATTAATATGGTTTGTCATATGTATTTGTATGTATGTGTTCAGAGGTATATTACATGCATATGAAAATTTTATTAAAATTCAGAGATAAATAAATTTTATTTTTTTGGCAATGGGATATGAAAATGTGGATTTATTTTGACCTGTGCTATGTACTTTCTCTGCTTATGAAACCATGCAATAAATATTGATTGAACATATATAAGCTAGGCAATTAATATGAGTAAATAAAATTGATAGAAAATTATGAAACATTTGAGAAATATTTTAAGAGTAATATATGATAGTTTTTTTTTATAATATAACTTGCTACATCCATCACAGAAATAAGAAAGGATAATTATTTCTTTTTTCTTCTAGTTGGAATTTTTACACTTCTGATGAGTATCCAAATGTCTTTGTGGGCACAAAAGAAACATAAGATTTATTTGAAGAAATTTAATTCTTATATGCATAGAAAATCAGCAATGATCCCATTCATATTGTAAGAAAAAAATAATTGATCTAATCTCTGATATAGAAAAATATAATTTAGACTCCGTCCAGGATGGTTGACTATTATGTTTCAGAAATTCACAAATAAGAGTATTTTTACTGAATAAAAATGGTAACATATGAAAACATGCTCAAAGTCACTAATAATCTGAGAAATGCAAATCAAAACAACAATGAGGTACCATCTCACACCTGTCAGAATGGCTATCATCAACAAATCAACAAACGACAAGTGCTGGTGAGGACGTGGAGAAAAAGGAACACTCGTGCACTGCTGGTGGGAATGCAGACTGATGCAGCCACTATGGAAGACAGTATGGAGTTTCCTCAAAAAACTAAAAATGGAACTCCCATTTGACCCCGTGATCCCACTTCTAGGAATATATCCCAAAAAAACAGAAACACCAATCAGAAAGGATATATGCACCCCTATGTTCATAGCAGCACAATTCACCATAGCTAAGATCTGGAAACAGCCTAAGTGCCCATCAGTAGATGAATGGATTAGAAAACTGTGATACATCTACACAATGGAATACTATGCTGCTGTAAAAAAGAAGGAACTCTTACCATTTGCAACAGCATGGATGGAACTGGAGAGCATTATGCTAAGTGAAATAAGCCAGTCAATGAAGGAAAAATACCACATGATCTCACTCATTTATGGATAATAAAGACCATTATAAACTTATGAACAAAAATAGATACAGAGGCAGAGCAGCCTCGAACAGACAGTCAAACTACAGCAGGAAGGCCGGGGGGGTTGGGGGGCAGGAGGGGAGGGTAAGAGATCAACCGAAGGACTTGTATGCATGCATATAAGCATAACCAATGGACATAAGACACTGGGGGTTAGGGGAGGCCAGGGGATTGTGAAGGGCGGGATAAAAAGGTGACATATGTAATACTCATTGTAATACTTTAAGCAATAAAACAATTTCTAAAAATGGTATAATCTACCTAAATTTAGAGTAATAGATTTGAGGCAATTGAAAAACATAAATTAAAGACATAAGTAATGAAAAATAGCTTCCAGTATATTTGCAAGGAGTTGATCCTTAGACAATAATTTATTTCATTAAATATTCCATAATACTGTTGGCTTAAAACAATTAGGATATCTGAATCCTAAAGTAAATATTTTTTAAAGTTGTGACATTTAAATCACTTGAATTTTACACATTATATTGATAGCAATTAATTTTTCCTTATTGTTCAAAATGTTATTGACACGTATATAATGTCTTATGTTAGTTCAATTTGTTGTGAAAAATTTACCTATATTAAAAGTGAAATACTTGTAATTAGTCATGTATTTTATTTATTTCTATATATACACTGTATGCTATCATTCTAAAATTATAACAATTAAAATATCTTCTAGATATTATTTAACTAAATTTAATATATAATATATACTAATTTATATATGCATCATGTTTACATGTAAATATACATATATATTTATAAAAATGTACATTTGAAATTAATTATATGGAATGATGAAGAGAGTGCACTGGAGATTTTTTTGAGATGTACAGTGAAAGATTTTTGCTTTACTTTTACATTTTTAAATTCCGATGCCCTCTCAAGCCTTGTGTGTGTGTGTGTGTGTGTGTGTGTGTGTGAATATGCACATGTATTTTGACAAGGAAATGGCTGATATTGCAAAAATTAGAACACATTTGTTAAATATTTAAAAGAAATTCTCAGTGTCATCATTTTAAAATTGAGGTTCTTTAGATTGGTTAATTTTAGTAGCTTTCCAATTCTTAGATATACACTATAGATAGAGATATATACATAACAAAATATCTTAATTAAAGCTTACTAGTATATTATATATGTATTTGACAAAAAAGTATATATTTGACAAAATATACTTGGTAAGCTAAGTTGGTATGCATTCTGTGAGTAATTATTATTGAAATATGTAGTCAATTATTAAAAAATAATAAAAATAATCCTTTAAAAGCATTCTCATTCCCAAATATAATTAAAATATCACAGGGGAAGACAGCAACAAACTTGAACTCCCTCATACCCATTCAGCAAAATAGCATGGAATCATGCAAATCTACAGGAAGTACTAATGCATTAAACCACATATATCTAATACATCTGTGTAATTAACTACTCGTGAGAAATAGCCCTTAGTAAAAAGACAAAGAGTAGTTTCTGTTTTCTTAACTGGATCGTGACTGATGCCAAACTCAGAAGTTCGCACGTCATTGCAAGACTAGAAGATCTTTGATGCAAGGATGGATGTGACACATATACTCTTCAAACAAAGGCTGGGCATAATTTTAAGCAGGAGTGCAAAGATACAATTACAAATTACAGCTTCTATCTCCAACTCTCTTACTGTAGGAATTATTATGATCCCTGACAAGACAGAGCTTTGCACCTTCCATTTGAAGTTTGTTAAGAATAGTTGTCAATAACGTAGATATTTAAATTTTGCAACCATAAGTAAGCATACATGATTCAATAAATTTACATCAGAATTTTATGACTGTTACTAGATTTTTGATTACATATAATATTATAAAGAAATCTTATAGTTCACTTAATCTAATCAATGCTCTAATAGCTTTTTAAATAATTGCCTAGAATAATACTTTTTCTAGCCCCAAATAAAAATGTTCAGTGTTTGTAAAACACTACTTTTTTTATCTCACACATATTTCTTCACATATTTCTTACTGTTTTTTCAAAAAAAATAATATATATATTTTATTGATTTCAGGGAGGAAGGGAGAGGGAGAGAAAGATAGAAACATCAATGTTGAGAGAGAATCATTGGCTGGCTGCCTCCTGCATGGCCCCTACTGGAGCCCACAACCTGGGCACGTGCACTTGACCAGAATCAAACCTAGGACCCTTCGGTTTGCAGGCTGATGCTCTATCCACTGAGCCAAACCGGCTAGGGTTCATATTTCCTATTAAAAGTAGCTGGAGAAGGGGAAAATATCAAAAGAAAAAGATGAATCAGCTGCCATGCCACCATATATTATCACAGAATACTGTTTCTCTTCCCACCCCGTCCATCCTTTCTACCTCAAGCTGATGCTTTAAAGGTGTGTTTGGATTGTTTGCAAGTGTTTTCTAAAAATCGTTTGGCTAAGGTTGAATAAAAATAGACCTGCAGTACTTTTGTCTTTTAACAAAGTTGTGTCTCTGACTCATTTGCAGACACACACAGCAATTTTAAGCAATGCGATTTTTTTAAAGGAGATAATAGAAATATCATAGCATGCCCGGTCTGTGTGGTTCAGTGGTTGAGTGTCTACCTATGAACCAAGAGGTCACTGTTCAATTCCTGGTTGGGGCACACGCCCTGGTTGTGGGCTTGACTGCCAGTAGGGGGCATGCAAAGTTTGAAGAATGTCTCACAGAGATTGAAGAATGCAGTCGCAGACAAAACAATTAATGGAACCAAAGTTTATTGGGAGAAGCCAGCCCTGTAAAAGGTGCAGCTGGGGCTCCAGGAGCAGGTCAGTGTCCGGAGCTTCCTTTCCATGTTACAGTCGGGAATAGTTTAGTATCCAAGTTAATTAAGTCTAACAGCCCATGTGTGGGGCCCACATGGCCATAAGCCACGAGGGCACAGGGGATGTGCCCCCACAACAGGAACATCAGGTATCCATTGTGTGCTGCACCGAGGGAGAAGGGTCGGGAGCCTGGGCTATTTTTGTATATGTTTGCCTCACTGCCTTGTGATTGGTAATCTGCACACTGTCTATCTTAGCAATATCCATACATTTTAAAGTTCATGCCTCTCGCATGCACCCTTCCTTCCCACCCCAGTTGGGGTGTCTTAGCAACTCCATCTAGCAGGGTTCCTGGTTTCACTTCCGCCTCCCATGGTCTGGCCCCTATCTACCTAGTTTTATTTTTGACTCATTAGCATCAAATAATTTTTAAATAAATAAAACATTCCTATTTTCAAAACATGTATGTTCAATCATACTTCTCTATAAAAATGTTATTCCCATTACCTAAGCTGAGTCGTCTAATCATGAAATTCAATATTAGAGTTGAATATTTTGTACCTTGACCTTTAATCTTCCAGTAATTAAACTTATTTTCAAGGTCTTTAAATTTAATTTTAAATAACTACTATTCAATACATGTTAAATTTTAGCAGTCTGTGTATTTCAATTATAACATTTGTGCTTATAAAATAAACTAAAATGGTCTGTGAATCAATAAGAAGGGTTTCATCTATTTTTATTTTAATAATAAAAAAAAACCTTTTTGGTTGCTCCAGGATATTATAAGTGATTATAGCAAATGTTACTTTATAAGTACAATTAAAGGCATTTATACAGTTTTTGCATAATGATAATAATTAAAAACCATTTATTTTAAAGGCTGCTTAAAAGTTAATTTTCACACAGGTGCATATTGAAGCCTGTAATTAGCCTTCCTTCAGAGGAGGTTTGGTGGTGGAAATGTACAAAAGCATTCCCAGAGGCAGAAGTTCCCTGCTGAAGTGAGATTTTGTTTTTTACCTGTAGTTTGATAAAGTTGCTTAAAACATGTGAGGGAAAAAATTGCTCAAAATTATTTAAAAAAACAAAACCTAGGTTATTATACTAAGTGAAATAAGTCAGACAGACAAAGACAAAATATGCCATGATTTCACTTAAATGTGGGATGTAAAAAATACAACAAAAAACAACAAATAAATGAAACAAAACAGAAACAGATTTACAGATGTCAAAGAAAAGATACGCTGTAGTTATTGCTATCTCTTACATTTGCAATTATTTTTCCTAATAATTTTTATTATATTTGTACTAGAGGCCTGGTGCATGAAATTCAAGCATGGGTAGGGTCCCTCGGCCTGGCCGGCGATCAGGGCCTATCGGGGCCTTCTGGCTGCCAGCCAGGGCCTTCTTTCATTCTGCGCTGCCTTCTGCTGGTCAGTGCCCATCATAGTAAGCGATCAAATTTTGGTCTCCTGGCTGAACTCCCGAGGGGACACTTTGCATATTAGCCTTTTTATATATATATAGATTTCTTAATCTTAATTGTTCATGTTCATTTTAAAATATACTTTAATGGGGGGCAACTTTCTCATTAGCATACTTGAACTTATTTTAATAATGTTGACAGTTGTAGCTGAATATTATGTTTCTAAAATGAGCTATTATTTATGTCATTTCACTGAAAAAGGAGGGTCAGTTCTATGAGTGATATAAGCAAAAGGAAAATTAATTTCTATAACTGAACTAACAACACATTTCAATACTGAATACATAGCCAAGTGTTTCAATATAGTTTTTAAAAAAATAAAAGAAGTCATGTTATTCTTTTTCAGCTGACCTTCTCACTTTGAAAGCGCTCACATATTTATTTCACTTAAGAAGATTCATGTTTCTGATACACTTCTACTGGAGCCTATTGTTCCTCTTGCCCTATGGCACTGAAAAGTAGATTCTCCTTCCAATTATAATATTTAGTAAGTACTGTTGTTAGGTCAACTCAAGCAGCTGGAGGAAACAATGCGTTGCCTGACTCATTAGCGTAAGACACTATACCTAAGTGTATTTCTTCCACAACTATATTGATTTAAGTCCATAAGCCCAGATTCTGCTCAAATTCATTTACCTGGTATCTGAAATGAAAATATCTGAGTAGCTGGTGGCTGTAATTGACCTTTGCTGTTTAATAGCCAGATTCTTCTGAGATGGAATCACTGATACTCATTACATCTCATTCAACCCATTACCCTGATCAATGCAGTATTGTTTTTATGGTTCATTTACCAAACTTTCTTGAAACTAAAATCATACCATTTTTGAGCTAGAATAGATTTTACAAATGATGAGATTAAATTTACAGGAAGTTAAGTGTCTTCTATTTTATTCATTCTTCTGAAACAGGACTCTTTTATTTTTAACTTAAATGTTACATGAGGATAATTAGAAATATGCCCTATTTGCTCTCTTCTAGACTACCCAGACCTATTTGTTAGATGAACATACTCTAAGCGCTGGATTTTGTGGTTTTAAAATACTTTGAAGGACAAAACCATCCAAACCACAAAATCAATCAAGCAGCCAACAAAAACTTGTTTGGGTTTTACAAACGGCATAAAGTAAAAATCAGTTGGTGCCCTGACACAGATCTTTGAAAAGCTTGATTCCATGACAACCCTAAAAAGAACTTCTTATAGCTGCCCTGTTCACGGGTCACAGGTTGCTATTGGAAGCATAATGAAAAATTCTGCTTACAATATCCATGTGTCACTATGTTATTTATTGATTTTAGCAAAAGGCAGGGTTCTGCTGTCATTTCTCTTAAATCATGTCCAATACTTTTCTACATGTGATATGAAAATTGTCTTTAAATGCTAACTTAAAAACTTTTCATCCAGAAATAAAATAATTTTAGAGTCTAAGTTACCACAGTCAAGTTAAAACATGTTATTATTTATTTATTATTATAGGAAGTGAGAGAAAAACAGAAAAAAAGTTATATTTTCAATCCTAATGTCATAGCAACAATCATTTTGCTATTAATGATTATTTTGGTTCATGGTTCCATTTTTTAATCTACTGGTATATATAGATCTTTTCCGCAAAAAAAAAAAAAATCATATGCCCATTGTGCATACAATCTCAGTGGATTTAAGGATGCTAAAATACATCCATGTATGTCAGTGAATCACAGATTAAAAAATACCTGCCTGAATTAAATTCATAGATGAAAATATCATTATTTACTTAGGAAGAGGATGACATTCACTGTAAATACCTATGATTGCACCTCACTGTAATTGAACAATCAACAGCTGCAGTTGATTGATAGGACTTTAAAATTTTTAATAATGCCAGGTCTCAAGGAGGAAAATGCCAAATCCTCTTAGCCAGTCACTATTCAAAGTCAATAAATAGTGATGTAAATATTCAATATTATTTTAAGTCTTTTGTATTGTCAAGAATCGATTTTATGATTTTTGAAATATAATTCTGTCAGAGAAGTCATATTACTCAAAATTTACATTAGGAATATTTGAAGATAAATATATTTATAGTTTGAGTGGCATAAATAATGTGTGTGGATTTAAGTCAACCAGCAATCTATTCTGAGCAGTTTGGTGATGGTATAAGGAAGGAATGGCTGGTTGTGAGCAGTGTTTATTGTGATTCTAACAGACAACAGCAGCTACGGAATGCAAAGTCTTAATGAAGAGGCAGCTCTATAGCTGCCTGTGGATACAATTACAAATGTTTTGGTTAAGTCACAGTAATTTGTTTTCTTCTAAGGGAAACCAAATAAATCTGAGATTTCATTGCCTAAAAGAAGTGAAGTCCACAAAGTGTGAATATTAAAACATTCTTCAGGCTCTTTGTAATACTAGTTCCATTTATTCTTTCTATTTTTCATTCCTTAAGCACTGTATTATTAGCACAGAGCAAAGGGAATAAATCCTCACATTTGTTTGACAAGCTAAAGTTCAGTACTGTGAGCCTCCATCAATTTGAATTTCATGTACCACAATTTCCCTTGCTATTTTACATAAGGGGATCCCACACATTTACCAGGTTTCCATAACAAATATGGGAGAATATTTAGAGCATATAATGAGTTGATACACAAGAGATTGTGAGAGCGTAAGTCAAGGTAATTTGCCAATTATATGTAAAATTAGACTTTAATTGAAAATGGGCTGAGCATTTCAAAAGCAGAAGTGTAGTATCTAAGTTATTTCCAGTTAGAAGGAAGATGCATGTGTGACAGAAATTATAAGTAATGAATCACTGAAGCAAGGAAATATAACCAAATGTTTTTGTACATAGCGATTTTGTAAGTTAAAATTGAGTAGATTCCAAAGTCAAATAGCTTCTCAGTTTCTTCTCTTTTTAATTCCTTCAACATGATTCTGTGAACCATGGTTCAACAAACTGTGGTCCGTGAACCAATTCTGAACTACTAACAGCTTCTGTGTAAATAATTTTATTGGAACACAGTGACTATCAGTGTGGCAGGGTTGAGTAGCTGCAACAGAGACTTATAAGGCCTTCAAAGTAAAGCATTCATTATCTGACCCTTTACAAAAAATGTGCATCAACCCCATTCCAGATGTCTGAAAAATCAATGAAGGTTATATTTATGTTTTTCCTTTTGCAGATTTCTTATGTTCACGATCGCATATCCAATGATATAGTCCTAATATTAACCTTGAAAGTTAAAAACAGCTTTATATTTGCCACAGATGTTTTAATATAAAAAGTGATAAATTCGTAGTTGTATGAGTCAAAGTTTTATGAGGTAGGTAGAACGACTAAAGCAGTGATAGGGCTAAAGAGTTTATTGTAGAAATTGGGATCTACATAACTATGAAAGGAATTGGCTAAGAGAAAGTCACAAAGATAAGAATTGTGAAAGATAAGGTGCAATAATTGTCAACAATAGGCTGAGTCACTGACGTAGTTGGGCAGATGTGAGTTTTAAGGAAAATCCTAGAAGTTGTGCATGTCTGCCTGTCAAAGTGAAACCAGAAAAGGAAAACTGGTGGAATTTGCTGCCTTTGAAGCAACTTCAGGAAAGGACCTGGCAGAGAAACCTGAGTTCATTATTGGCTGCCGGGGCCAGTAGTATGAAACACCATCTCTATTCTTCTTTTTTTTTTAATGTTTGTTTTGTACAGATTATTTAGCTTATCAACAGTAAATACGGATTTCATATATTTTTCTCTTATAAATATACTTCAAAATCTTATTTGCTATTTATAGATTAAATTAAGTAAATGTAGTTTAAAATATTTAAGAATGGATATAGTTTTATATTAAAAATTCAATAAAAATAAAGTGTATATATAATTCAAAAAAAGTCTATCCAAACTAAAATCTTACCTAAGTGAGTAATTAACTTTTACATTAATTAATGACATTTTTTAAAAAGCACACTTTTTAAAAGTAAACTGTAGGTGGGAACGATAATGAGAATAATCTCATTTTTGTACTGTAAGCCTGAAAAGATTGCATTTTATTTTTAGAGCTCAGGACATACTGATTGCTTTAAGTCTGTTTGTTAGAGGAGAGGGGTGTAAAAAAGGAAAGAAGAAAGTTCAGAATGAACAGCAAATGAGGCTAAGTTGCTAAGTTGAATCAATGGAGAAAATGCCACAGGACAGTATTCAACTAATCAGGGATAACATGAATGTCCTCATTCTGTCAGAAAATATGTACAAGTTGACCTCTCCTTTTATCAGGAACAGCAGGATACGCAGCTTGGCCATTACTTATGTACAAGTAAGGAGGACATTTCTTTCAGGCAATGACATTCTTAAAGCGTGCTCTTATCATGTAGTATTCTTCATGCCAAAAACATTTACAATAAAATATTAATAAAAATTATAGAAGCATTTATTTTATTGTACATTTTTTCACTAATAGGTTTTTACATTGGATTTTAAGGCAACAAAAAGGCATACAACTTCTGGTTTTAAAGCAAACGTAAGTTTATACAATTGCTAGGCCTTACTGTTATAACTATCCACACTTAGCCTGTGCTGGGAGAACATGTAAATCCAGCATTTCCAGCTATGGTAGAATCATCATTGTTTTACACAGTTGATGTACAATATTAATAAAACAAACAAAAAGTAATCTTCTTTTATATCAGAGTATGTAAAATATAAAATTACAAAATAACTTTATAGAGTAGACTAAAATGTTTTTATTTTAAAATATTTATTTAACTTAAATAGAAAGTAAGTGGTTTTAGAGAGGTTTCTTAAAATTTTCTGTAGGATTGTGGTTTCTTGTTGACGAAAAGGAGAAATGTAAACTAGGTCACTCTCTGCATAAAAATTTCCTTACTGATTGGGAAAGCCACAACTAAAAATTACGTGTTATTTCTTTTAATTATATAATGTAGGCCTCTCAATTCCTTATTTAAAAAAACAAACAAAAAACTTCACTTATTGATAGTTACCAACCAAAAGAATGGCAATACATAGTTTTGTATAATTTATATCCTTTAGTTTATTATTTAAATGTCAACAATTAGATTAAAATAATTTGCAAACTTGGTAACATGATGATTATAACGCCATCATAATAGTATCTTCAATTTTTTTCTTGCATAATTTTCTAACTTCATAATACAATGGTGCTTGCTTATTTTCTCTGGCACCTTTTTATAATAGTAGTTCCAAAATACCTTATTATATGTATTTAACATTGTTTACACACAAAAATTTACTCATGTTTGAGGTGTTAACCAATACCGCATTGAAAATTTCTAATTCAGGTTATTATCACATAATTTCTTAATTATTATCTCTTCTTAGCCAGTTTTCAATCTTCCAGTTCCTTCATCTTCCAAACTATCCAACACATAAGATTCACATCAAAGTTCTTTTTCCTGAACCACAGTATAGAATTAAGTGCTTCTACTTTGGGGAAGGCAGAACAGAGTTTAAGCCAATCAATACATCAATTATCTACATCTCAGATTTCTGGTCTGCAATATGAACTAATTACGTTTATATCATACGAGTTTATTAAATATTAAATAAGTTGATATATGTAAAATAGTTAATAAGACATTTAACATTAATAATGCATTTAGTAGTAGTTATTGTCAGAATATTTCTGCAGGACTGTGGTTTCTCTAGCACTCAAGTATTAAACTAAAATCAAATTCTAAAGGCTATACATTTAAATTTTAACTAGTTATTACTTTGTTCAAGTACCATACTCCCAAAAAATTAAACCCTGTGTCATTTTTTGGAGTAGATCTCAAAAACTGGTGATTTAGTGCATCCATCATTTAACATGATCAAAATTTTAGCTTATCTTAAAAAAATTGAAAACATTTTGCTTTAAACTTTAGTGACTGTGTCAATCAAATGTAATTACTTTTTCATCTGTGTTCTGCACAATTTTGTCTACAATGCTTATTAATGTGGTAGACCTATATTAAGTAACATGCCATAGGACAAAGAAAAAATTTATTTCACATAGATGTTTATATTATAGAATGAAATTTTCTTGGTTCAGGAGAGATATTTAGAGAATGATGAGGAGGCACATAGTGTTAACCTACTCAGTTAAATTAGATTAATTGACAGTGGAGCAACCAACTTAGGCCTAAATCTATTACATTCAAACAATTTTATGTATTTGTCACCTACTATATTAAATTTAATTCAAAATGCCTCTACTTAAATATGTTTCATCTCTGATAGCATTATAAGCTGTTTAATAGCAGAAATGCTTTCTTTTTAAAAAAATATATTTTATTGATTTTTTACAGAGAGGAAGGGAGAGAGATAGAGAGTCAGAAACATCGATGAGAGAGAAACATCGACCAGCTGCCTCCTGCACACTCCCCACTGGGGATGTGCCCACAACCCAGGTACATGCCCTTGACCGGAATCGAACCCGGGACCTTTCAATCCGCAGGCCGACGCTCTATCCACTGAGCCAAGCTGTTTAATAGCAGAAATGCTTTCTTATCTCACACATTTTATATTGCTTCTCAGTCTAAAGTCTTTAAAAAATTGTTAAAGAATAAATAAGAAAAATAAACAGCAGACTTTTGGAAATATTCAGTTATCAGAAAAACATGTCAATTCTCACAAAAATTGGTATATATATTTATATATTTACATTTATATTTATATTTATATATTTATAATTTATTTTCTGCTCTCTCTGGAGAAAGATGATTATATCCCACCCAATGTTGGGTGGCTTGCAATGCCTCACTAAGGGAGACGTATACTTCTACACACTATTGAAGAAGGCATGACCATCCTTGGCCATTTGTGTAAACCAAAAGAAATGAGGAAAATTGATCTGTGCTATTTTGCAGCAGAAACTCAAAAGCTTTCCCTTGGTTTCACCATGCACTTTTCTCCCTGCTTCACAAATGAGATAGAAATTCCATTTCATTAATGTGGTTCCAGAATAAGTCACAAACAGAACGTGGCCAAAGCATATGTATGTGGTATGGACACATGGGTCAGATTTGGGGATTGTTATAAACTGAATGTTTGTGTATCCCCACCCCCCAAATTAATATGCTAAAATTGAATCCCCAATGTGATGGTATTTGGAGGTTGGCATTTGGGAGATAATTAGGTCATGAGATTAGAGCCCCCATGAATGGAATTGGTACCTATATAAAAAGAAGCTAGACAGCTAGCAGGGACAGACTCTCACAGGACCACAGGTCTACCAACACCTTGATCTTAGACTTCATTGCCTCTACAAGCATGTCAAACTCGTGGCCGGCGGGCCACATGCCTAGTTTAAATATCTTTTGGAAAGATAAATGTTTCCTGTTCAAGCTAGCCTGACAATTTTTTATTGCAGCCTGAACTAAGGCAGAGGTTGGTACCAAGAAAAGTACTGCTGTAAACAATACTCCAAAATATGAAAGCACCTTTAGAAATGAATATTGAGTAGAGGCTGGAAGAGTGGTGAAGTATAAGAAAGAAAAAAACAACAACTGATATTTCTGTGAAGGGTATTTGAAAGGTGATTCAGGTTAGGTCTCAAAGGAAAAAAGAAGAGCTCTAGACAGTGCTTCCATCTTTCTAGAGGATATGTAGATAATCCAGAACAGAATGTTGGTAGACTTAAAGTAGGTTAACGGAGATTCTTCTTGGGTCTTAGACATAAATGAGGAGCACGCTACTAAAAACTGAAGGAAGGTGAAGCTTGTTATAAAGAACTTGGCTGAATTGTGTCAGAGTTCCAGTGTTTTGTGGAAGGTAGAACTTGTGAGCCATGAAATTGGATATTTAGCTCAAGAGATTTCTAAACAGAAGTGTTGCAGGAACAGCATGGTTTCTCCTGTCTGCTTATAGGAAAATGTGAGAAGAGAGCAGTAACTTGGAGGCAGAATTATTAAGCAGAAATGAACCAGAACTTAAATTTGGGAATTCTCAACCTATCCATATTGGAAAAAAATGAGAAAGCATGTTCACAAGACGACATTAGGAGTGAGGCTAAGCAACCATGTGATAAGATCAGTGTGTGAACCAGGGAATGAATCAGTACCCCAGGAGGCAAACAGCCAGTTTAAACTGGATACAAAGGAAATTAAAAGGAATAAAGGAAGGTTATCAGACTATTTGGAATATACAGGACAGGACCATAATGCTATTTGGCTGTATGTGCACTCTATTCTTCTAGACAAGGAAAGAATGACACGCTCCTTCCCCTCCCCAAAACAATTCAGAGATTTCAGAGATCATCAGGGCTACCTCCTTAGTTTCAAAAGGAGCCATTGCCTGGCTTTCAGAAGACCTCTGCCCAAAGGTGAAGGGGACCCTACCCTGTCCCACAGAAGCAAAGAGCCCTGACCCAGCCACATCACAGAGGCTAACCCACAGCCCTAGAGGGATTGGAGGGCAGAGTGCAAAGCCAAAGAGGATTTTACAGTAACCAAAATATGTTCTAAGCCACGCAAATAAGCATCTCATTTAATCCTTAAAATTGTCAGTTATATAAAATTTCTTTTATTTTCTGAGAACTCATATTCCTTACAGAGAGGTACAGAGAAGGGCTATCAAAGTTATAGCGGCCTATTTTATTTAGATATAGGTGGTTATTATTATTCAGGAACTATCCAAAAATGAAAGTTTCTTTAATTTTTTTCATTTCTTAATTTCCATATTTAACACATTCCTGTAAATTTTCAAGAAAATCATCACTTTATTTAAACCTTAAAAGGTGTTTCAAAATACAAATGAGAATATATAGCAGCTGTAAAATTTATTTAAATTAAATCATCGTGAAATATGCTTTTTGGTAAGCATCGTACAAGAACACATTTGCCTCAATTTGAAAAACAAACCTTTACAGAGACAGGCGTATTTCAGCCAACATTTTACACAGTTGGTCTTTATGTATTCTATTTCATACAAATGCATGTTACAGTATTAGTTGTTCAGTCCACTAAATTAACTCTCTTGCAAACTAGAATTTAAACAAAAGCAGGTGTTATTTCTTAATGGAGCACTGTGAGCCTATTTCTATAATGAGCTTTCTACATTTCATCAGAGTTGTCTGCTACAAAAACCTTCAAGAGAACCACACATTTTAAATTGGTTCTTAATGTGAGGACCTTTGAACACTTAGATTATGAAGAGACGGTTTTAAATTCCATGACATTTCTGTTGAAACAGCAGGGTCAGTCAAACATGTTTATTACCAAAGGAAAAAACATCATTATATTACATGATTAACTCAGTAACAATCCTTGAAGGCATGGAATCATCCAAATAGAGTGCATGGGGATTTCTCATTCAACTGACTTTGAGGACAGGAATAGACATTGCAAAGACTTTTCATAGACAGTTTTAAATATCAGTTTATTTTGTGTTGAAGACTTCTTACTATGGGCATGTTAGCATTTAGTGGTATTTGGATTATTCCACCACTAGTTTTGTACAACAAAGACACAATTAACAGAGACACAACTATTAATTTTTAAGTTATGTCAACATGCTAAATCTGGACAACTGTAACCTCAGTTCTTATCCTTTACCTCTAACTAGAGGCCTGGTGCGCAAATACGAGCATGGGTAGGGTCCTTAGGCCTGGTCTGCAATGAGGGCCGATCTGTGGGGCGACTGGCGGGTTGATTGGAGGGCCCCTGCTGGCACCTGCCTTGGCTGGCCTGGGGCCTGCGGGCTGGGGGAAGATCCTGCATTGAGCATCTGCCCCCTGGTGGTCAGTGTATGTTATAGCAACCGGTCATTCCACCAGTCATTCCGCCGTTCAGTTGATTTGCATATTAGGCTTTTATTACATAAGTATTGTAAAAGTAGTAACACAAGTGAAAAGGGCTCATATTTAACCTCTAGGAGAAATGGGAAGAAGTGAGTCAAAGGGAAATAGCTAATATTTGGTAATGCCAAAAGGGAAGCAATGTCCACATAAGAGAGATAAAAGGCAAAAGAGTAAAAGGAACTTGTAGAGAAGAAGTTTAGGCTATGAGGGGATGCTTGAATAAATTTGAGTGACAAAGTAGTCATGTTTAGCAGGATTATTCAGAAATATTTGGAAGAAAGGGTTGCATAAGAACATGATAGGAGACATTTTGAGGCCTCATATTCTAAGATCTGTAGGCCAACTTCATGGATTACCTATTGAGAAGATAGAAGAGGGCCAGGCAAGTCAGGGACAGGATCATGGGGAGGGGGGCAGGGGGCTGGTGGTGGGAATGGAGCATTGCAGATGCAGGCAGAATGCAGCTTGCTGATTGTGTCCTGCACCAAGAAAAAACAAACTAAAGGACAAACAAAAGGACCCAGAACTGAATCGAGCACTAGCTGGGAACAGCGGCATCACCTAGGACCTGAAGTAGGAGTCCTCAAGGTCATCCTGCTGGTAGGAACTAGAGCTTTAAAATGGATGTTGCTAAGACAGAATTCCTTGAAACAGGAGCTAGCAAAGTATGTATCTACCCCTAAACGAAGAAGAGGACTACTGTTCTGTCTTAGCATTATAATACATAAAAGGTTGGTTAAAAGTAACATCAGATTTCTTGGGATATACTAGTATTCCTAGAAATTGGATCACTGGGTCAAATGGGAGTTCCATTTTTAATTTTTTGAGGAAACTCTAAACTTTTCCACAGAGGCTGCACCAGTCTGCATTCCCACCAGCAGTGTTCTGGGGTTCCCTTTTCTCCACATCCTCGTCAGCCCTTGTCAGTTGTTGATTTGTTGATGATAGTCATTCTGCTAGATATGAGGTGATATCTCATTGTTGTTTTGATTTGCATCTCTCGGATGATTAGTGACTTTGAGCATTTTTTTCATATGCCTCTTGAACTTCTGTATGTCCACTTTTGCGAAGTGTCTATTTAGGTCATTTGCCCATTTTATAAATTGGATTGTTTATCTTCCTTTTGTTAAGTTGTATGAGTTCCCTATAAATGGAACTCAGAAACTCCAATCAGAAAGAATATATGCACCCCTATATTCACAGCAGTGCAACTTACAATAGCTAAGATTTGGAAACAGCCTAAGTGCCTATCAACAGATAAGTGGATTAAAAGATGAGCTACATCTACACAATGGAATACTACGCTGCTGTAAAAAATAAAGAACTCTTACCATTTGCAACAGCATGGATGGACCTGGAGAGCATTATGCTAAGCAAAATAAGCCAGTCAAAGAAAGATCAGAACTACATGATCTCATTAATTTGTGGAATATAATAAGCAACATAAACTAATGAACAAAAATAGATCCACAGACATAGAAGCATTGAACAGACTGTGAAACTTCAGAGGGAAGGTCAGGGAAGGTAGGCAGGGGGGTAGAGATCAACCAATGAACTTTTATGCATATAAGCATAACCAATGGACCTAGACAATAAGGGGGTGAAGGCCTGAGCTGGGGGGTGGGTAGGCTGGGAGAGGTCAATGGGGGATAAAGGGTGTAGGAGCAGCTATAGGGTTAAGCCTCTGTTGTCAAAGCTACAAACAAGTCCCAGCTTAGAGGGCACAGCCCTCTTAGCATAATTAGGCTTGACCTTATGACTCTCCCTAGATCTTATCTGGGTAGCTAATGAGTTGTGGGAGGTGCAGCAAGCCCTGCCAAAACAAGTGAAACTCACAAGAACATTGTAACTATGGTAACCACTACCTTGTTTACCTCTGGCTATAAAATAAAGGATCAGCTTGCAATCTGGTCTCTTTCTGTGGCCTCAACCAGGCACAGGAGATAGACCCAGCTTATTCTCTTTGTCTGTCTTTTCTACATCCTTCGCTGCGCACCCCCTCAGGCTCACCAAATTCTTGGCTGTGCTGGCATGGCACAAAAGGGGACATATGTAATACTTTCAATAATAATTTTTTTTAAAGAGAGGGAAAAATAAAAAGAAATAAGTAAATAGAAGTAGCATCGGGAAAAACAGTGAAGGGTAAAAAAAAGAACTAAAGCTGTGTATACTGCACATACAAAGAGCAATTATTATAAACTATGCTGGGTGATGGATGAGTGGGGGTGTCTATGAAGTCTCCCTCTAGTGGTGAATTCTACAATATATAAAACAAGGCAGAAATTTTCAACAGTATGGGCATAAAGGGTAAAAGATATTCAGAGGGTGAGAAAAGTAATAGGTGAAGAGTGTCTGAATGTGGTGAACAGTTGAGATGAGAATGGAAATTTTGCAGGATAGAGAATTAAATATTGTTAAAGAGGAGATAAAAATAAAACTATAATTGTATAGAGAAAATTTATATTATATTTATATATATTCTTGCTAATTTTAGTTAAAAATTGAGAAGTCAGAAGGAAATAAACAATAGAGTAATAAGAGGAAGACATTTAAGTAAAAAAATAAGTTTGAGTTTTTTATTTGAGGTTTTGAAGCAAGAAAATGAGACAACAAAACTATTAGTGTAAAGATCAGTATGATTGCATTAATTAACAAAATACAGAATAAAAAAAAATAGGAAGCAAAAGGACCAGGTAGGAAGCCAGTAAAATTCCAATGGAATAGGATCAGTATAATTGAAAGTGAATAACCCTGTGTGATAATCAGCCTTCACTAGTATTAGTGACCAACATTTAGTAATAGCATTTAGTGACCAAATAGTTATGAGAAATAAGTGAGGGTTTGTGATTTTTTGGTCTGAATACAAAGAAACATGTCAATAAACTTGAAAAATAAAACAAGAAAACACAAAAGAAAACTTATTCTAGAGGCAGATGTTCATATCCATATGCTCATTTTGGAGGTGTCAGAAGTTAACAGGGAAAACATTAAGGTAAAGTTAGGTGCAATAATTGTACAAAAAAGAAGATCAAAAGCAGGAATATGCATTTGGGTATCATCTCTGAGTGATAATAAATGAGATGGGAAAGGTCAGATCTATAAACGCTGAACTTTGAAGGATAATAAAATTTTTATAATATGTAGACTTTTAGAAAAAAAATAAACTTTATAACAATTTATAACAACAATTATATGCCAGTGTTCTTAGAGGGAATAGGTAAGGTAGTAACAATTTGAAAATAAATTTATAATGCTTTGTGGTACACTGTCAAAAATCCTGAAAATTCAGATGTTAGATTAGACATTTTGAAAAAAAAAAACAATCTTTCTTTAGTATTTAAATTATATCTAAAAGTATATATAGGGATGGGCAAAGTAAGTTCATAGTTGTTCGTATGGAAAAATACAATAATTAATAAATAGTAATATAAGAGTAAACTCTGTGTTTCACATACTCACAACTGTAAACCCACTTTTATCCGCCCCTGTATTCAACCTATACATAATCTCTTTGGAGCTATGCATTTGTAAAACAGATGTGACAGCAGATGGTAGTAAACAATACATTTTTTTATAACTGATTAACAACTTTTGCCAAATGCCAGTGGTAATAAAAGAATCCATTTTATCTTGGACTACGAGGAATTAAATATTCAGTGATAATAAAGACAGCTATTTTAGGTTACCTGAATATCGCTCATTTGTTGATGTAATGTTAAATAATAGCAACTTGGTCTAAACTTAACTCTGCTTTTACATTGCCATTTTTTAACTGGTAAGGCATTTCTTGTATTTCACAAAATCCAGATAAATCTTTCATCAATGTTGTCATGCCTTGATTATTTAGAAAGCAGGATGACAGACAGAGAAAAAAGAAGTAAAATCTGCCCAGTGTAAAGCAAAATTTATTGCTGTAATTTTACAGAAGAGTCCCTTTGATGTCATAAACTCCAAGGAAAAAGCATGAGCAGTTTATTATAAAAACATAAGAATAGTGAGATGAGATTGCGGCCTTTATAGTGTTCCACACTTTATATTGGATAATTCATTCTCACCCCTCTGTAGAAAATAGTAAATTGATTTTGATTTCACATGTAGCTGTCCCATTAATTTTCAGAGCATTACCTTATGAAGATCAAAGTAGTTGAATTCGCTGACATCAGCTTTACCAGTGAGAGTTTATCACTCCCTAAAGCGAAAAATGTACTATTATCAAGAAACACATCTGCAAGTCCAACTATTGTCAAAAAAATTGTGACATATAAATTATCTATGTTGATGTATCCACTTCACTAAAACTGTTAACAAAATAGTTCAAAACTCAGAAAATGAGAGCCTTTCCTTTAATGATACTATCAGCTTTATAGCTTTTTTTATTGATGGGAAGTTTTTCTATCATAACATATGCATTTTCACTAGTTGTGTGCCACTTTTGTTTACTGACAAAAGCTATTTTGGAGATATTAGTGGAGATTCAAATTACTAAGTCATCTATTTTACAATAAAATAATTTTCTATTTGGTTTTTACTGCATTTGTTTGGGTCAGATAATGTGCCCCAATGTATATGAAATTTAAAAATAGTTAAGACATTTTGGTATTAAAATGGATCTATATATAAAACTAAAAATATAACATTCACTTAATGTATCAAATCTGTAGTAAGAGGCATGTGCCCTAATATAGTGGAGGTGTTAATTTATATGCGTCTCAGATTTTCTTCATCTAAACTTATGAAACATGGGGTTCAGGGTGAAGACTTTTCTTCCTGTGGGTTCTTGTCCTCACAAAGTGTGAAGAAGAAATTCGCGGCCATAAAGACTTCTTTAATAAAAAATGCAGAAGTTTATTGGAAGCAGATAAAAACTCTATCTGGGCAAAGGTGTCCCCAAAGGAGACCCCATGGGGAGGGGCCCCACATGGGAACAGCCTGCTCTCTCTCTAAAATCTATTATAATAAAAGCATAATATGCAAATTGACCGGACAGCCGAACTGCCGAACTTCGAGACGACCTCCCAGATGAAGCTGGAGCTGCAAGTGCCGAGGCAGCTGGGCCTGCAAAGGCCTACTATTGCACGAATTTGTGCATCGGGCCTCTAGTGGGATAATAAATAAATCCTGCTCCATAGGCCTTTGCCTCTGGTTTATATATGCTGCAGTTCTTTGTCTGAACCTGACCCTTTCTTATTGGTCCCTTTCCTTAATTTGGGACCCCCATGTTTTCCTCGTTGGTCATTCTGCTACATGGTATTAGTTTCTTAGCTTAAAGCCCATATGGTGCCCCCTCCCCCTTTCCTCTCCCCTTATCTTGCTGGTTGGAGTTGCCTTTGATCTCCTAGCTCCTTGGTTTATGGCTGTTTTAATTGCTCAGGGCAGAAATGTTTCCATCTGCCTGGACCCTCTCTTCTTGTGGTATTTCTCTATCCTCTGTATAAGTAAGATAAACATCCTGGCATCTTCAAGTTTCCATCTATGCATTCCTCTCCCATGGAACCTCCTCATTGCCTAAACCTTCCTAATTAAGCTAGCTAGCTAATCTCTTCACTTATACTCCAGGAAAAGTAAAATGGACTTAACACTTCAATCAATTATTATTATCATCTCATGTAAAGTCCAGAAAAGTACTCAGAACCTTTAGGACACAATAAAAGTGTTTTCTATCCCAGTTTTATTTATTTATACTTATCTAAGTTTCACCATTGAAACTGAGAGGACATGGTATATTCTTCCATTTGTTCATGTCTTCTTCTATCTCTTTTTTCAGAGTCCTGAAATTTTCTTAGTACAGGTTCTTTGTCTCCTTGGTTAAGTTCATGGATTGGTAGAATCAACATCATTAAAATATTCATACTACCCAAAGCAATATATAAATTCAATTCAATCCCCATTAAAATATCAATGGCATACTTCAAAGACCTAGAACAAGCTCTCCAAAAAATTCATCTGGAATAAAAAAGACCTCGAATAGCTGCAGCAATCTTGAGAAAGAACAAAGTTGGAAGGATCACAATACCAGATATCAAGTATATTACAAAGTCACTGTTCTCAAAACTGCCTGGTACTGGCACAAGAATAGACATATAGACCACTGGAACAGAACAGAAAACCCAGAAATTGACATGTCATTATGCTCAATTAATATTTGACAAAGGAGGCAAGACCATACAATGGAGTCAAGACTGTCTCTTCAATAAATGGTGTTGAGAAAATTGGACTGATACTTGCAAAAAAAAAATGAAACTAGACCACCAACTTACATCATACACAAAAATAAACTCAAAATGGATAAAGTACTTAAATGTAAGATGGGAAATCATAAAAATCTTAGAAGAAGCCATAGGCACTAAAATAGCAGACATTTGTCATAGCAATATCTTTACCGATACAGCTCCTAGGGCAATGGAAACTAAGAAGAAAATAAACAAATGGGACTACATCAAGATATAAAGCTTCTGCACAGCAAAAGAAACCATCAACAAAACAACAAGAAATGAGAGCATGAGTGTGTGTGGGGGGGGGGTGGCGAGGGGAGGTTGGGGGTTAATGGGAAATGAGGACACATTTGTAATACTTTAACCAATAAAGAAATTAAAAAAACACACACACACACACACACACACAAACAAGAAAGCCCACTGCATGGGAGAACATATTTACCAATGTTATCTCTGATAAGGGTTAATCTCCAAGATTTACAGGGAACTCATACAATTTAACAAAAGGAAGATAAACAATCCAATCAAAAAATGGGCAAAGGACCTAAATAGACACTTTTCGAAACAGGACATTCAGAAAGCCAAGAGACATATGAGAACATGTTCAAAGTCACTAATCATCAGAGAGATGCAAATCAAAACGACAATGAGGTACCATCTCACACC
The DNA here is from genome assembly GCF_000147115.1 of Myotis lucifugus. Lineage (NCBI taxonomy): Eukaryota > Metazoa > Chordata > Mammalia > Chiroptera > Vespertilionidae > Myotis > Myotis lucifugus. The sequence continues at coordinate 454,265 of NW_005871207.1, read as the reverse complement.
TGTCAGAATATCTATCATCAACAACCAACAAGTGACAAGTGCTAACGAGGATGTAGAGAAAAGGGAACCCTAGAACACTGCTGGTGGGAATGCAGACTGGTGCAGCCTCTGTGGAAAGCAGTATGGAGTTTCCTCAAAAATTAAAAATAGAACTCCCATTTGACCCAGTGATCCCAATTCTAGGAATATATCCCAAAAAACTAGAAACACCAATCAGAAAGGATATATGCACCCCTATGTTCATAGCAGCACAATTTACCATAGCTAAGATTTGGAAACAGCCTAAGTCAGTGGTTCTCAACGTCCCTAATGCTGCGACCCTTTAATACGCCGGGTACTCGTATGTGGGCGTATCTGCATGTGGGCGGACCCGCCTGGAGACAGATAGAGGAGTGATGTCTCGGTTCCTAAGACCATCGAAAATATGTATTTTCCGATAGTCTTAGGCAACCCCTGTAAAAGGGTCACTCAATCCCCAAAGGGGTCGTGACCCACAGGTTGAGAACCCCTGGCCTAAGTGTCCATCAGCAGATGAGTGGATTAAAAAACAGTGGTACATCTACACAATGGAATACTACGCTGCCATAAAAAAAGAAAAAATTCTCGCCGAAACCGGTTTGGCTCAGTGGATAGAGCGTCGGCCTGCGGACTGAAGGGTTCCAGGTTCGGTTCTGGTCAAGGGCATGTACCTTGGTTGTGGGCACATCCCCAGTGGGAGATGTGCAGGAGGCAGCTGATCGATGTCTCTCTCTCATCGATGTTTCTAGCTCTCTATCTCTCTCCCTTCCTCTCTGTAAAAAATCAATAAAATATATTAAAAAAAAAGAAAGAATTCTTACCATTTGCAACAGCATGGATGGAATTGGAGATCATTATGCTAAGCGAAATATGCCAGTCAGAGAAAGATAAATATCACATGATCTCACTCATTTGTGGAATATAATGAACAACATAAACTGATGAACAAAAACAGATCCAGAGACGGAGAAGCATCAATAAGACCATCAAACCTCAGAGGGAAGGTAGGGGAGGGTGGGGGTAAGGAGGAGAGATCAATCGAAGGACTTGTATACATGCATATAAACCTAACCAATGGACAGAGACAACAGGGGGGGTGAGGGCATCAGTGGGCAGGGGTGGGGGGTATTGGGAGGATAGGACACATAAGTAATACCTTAATCAATAAACTAAAAATAATAAAAGAAAAAAATAAATGTATGCATTTTAAATATTTTTCCTTACTTTTTTTGTATATTATCCTTATCCATTCTGGAATACATTGTTTCCATCAAACAATTGGAGAAAGATATAATTTCCATGAAATATATTCTCATGTCATTAACATTTAGCACTATATGAATAATGCCTTTTCCTTCCTTTGTTTATAAAAAAACAAAGACCGAATGCAGTGGAAATGAATTAATAGTGTGTAAACAACAATGGTATTTGTCACATATATTCTAAATAGTGGCAGATAATTTATCTTCATGATACCAAAACAGGAGAGACAAATAAATTATAGATATCAGAGTCATTAGTTATGCTATAATAATATGCATCATTAGAGTAAAGAAAAATTTAAAAATAACATGTTTTGGGGATGATTTATTTGTATTAAAAAGGAGGATCTTATCTGAACAGATTGCTTGACAAAACTAAGCATGAACTAACAATAATATATAAGGGATGTTTTATGTTAATTAACTCACATTCAAACACCTGTCTGCTTCTGAAAATAATAACTCAACCAAGAATTTGCAGTAACTCAAATTGCAGAACAAGACCATTGGGTGAAATGTTTTTTACTTATTTAGAAATTTCCAACCAAAACAATGCAAAGCTTTACTTGAGGTCAACTGTGAAAAGAGCCTATTTACCACTATATTGAATTATTACTACTCAACTGGAGAAACTTTTGTATCTTATAGTTATTGAGATTCTTCTTACACAAATGTTATGAAAGAAAATAAAAATATCAACATTGTAAGCATATGGTTATCTGCATCCAATTATTGCATCAGTGATATCCCTGTGATGTCAGTCTGTCTTTATTGTTATATTTATTCATGTGTGGTTTCAATCTTGCTAATGGATGACATTGCCATATTGGGAGGAAAATGATATTCTCATTTATCCTTCACACAATATAATGAGAACTCGAGAAAAGAAATGGCTAAATAACAAGCAGCAGACACAAAAGTAGAGAGCTACACCAGCAGAAAATAACTTCACGCAATGGTGTGACCACACAGTCACTATCAACTCCATATTTCTATTGTTATTGTTACTATTATATTTTAAAAATCAATCTTTGGAAGAGTTGCTTTCTTTGGATTAGAAAAATATTGCAAAACATACAGTGACATCCTTCTGAAAGGAAAAAATGAAACATCTCCCTTAAGTTTAGATTTTTTTGTGTTTTTTTTTGTCTGTCCTTGTTCTTGTTCACTTCTTCTTAATGAAATCTGAACTGAAATATTTTCAGTGGCAAGAAGAAATGCAATTGGACATATTATGACTAAATTATTTACAATTATATAAATATTGAAATGAAAAAAAATGTGATATAAGTGACAAATGGTCAACTAATTACCAGATCTGTAATATATCATCAAGAAAAAAAAAGCAATGTGCTATAAAAATGTAGTCATGGAAGCATACATGACTACGTTCTATGTATCTAAAGCAAACACCCCACCCAAGTATTCATTTATTTACCAATAAAATTACTACAGAGCTTAATATTTTATAGCAATTATTATAAATTAATTTATACTATATAATTACTTAGACATGAATGATACATGATTATTAAATTATTTTAAACATTGGATGAAACAAAGCCATAGCTATGAATACAAAGCTCATATTTGAATATTCTTTTTCACAAGTATCTTTAACAGAAATTTAAAAAATATATAGGGTGTCCCAGAAACATATATACACACTTTAATAGCTGATAACTCACTTAATTTTCACGTTTAACTGATTTGAAACCTAACTAAGCTCTGAATTTTAAAAAAAAATTATCCTAAAGTGCCACTAGACTTTTTTTCAATGGTGATGTATAAAAGCTAAAGTTTATGGACAAAACCGGCAATAGTCGATGAATTGAGGGCACACAAATACCGAATGAAATGATTCTTGATGTTTTTGATTCCATTGCTTCATGTTATCAGCAGTGCCTGGACCAGAATAGTCATCAGTTTGAAAACAGGGATTGAAAAAATATTATTCATTTCTGTAGATTCTTCTAAATATTGAAAATGAAGTGTATGTTAATAAGCACTGCCTTTATAATCATTCAAAGCACTTATACATTTCTTTAGGACACCCTGTATATTGAGGTATCAAAAACAGCTAGAGAAATCTGCTGTAATCACTACAAAAGAATCTGAAAATATATGCATAATATATCTAACTGTGAATTTGGATAATTTTACTCAGTGGCTGAGGGGAGGAATTGTTCTTAAAGAATAACAATATTTATTATCTAAAAATGTAAATCATTGTATATTCTAATAGGATAAGGGAAAATGGAGTCTTAGGGTTAAATTAACTTCTAAACATTAGCAAGTCACACAGGGATGCTCATCCAATTGTCATGCATTTGGAAAGTTTTTAAAGTCTGTCTACAACATACATTATTTATTGTTGTTATTATTGGTGAGCTTGGTGAATAAATATATTTATTCCATCCTTGACTTTTTCTTGGCTGTACTAAAATAAATACTTAAAGTATAAAATATTTAAAAGTTAAGGTTGCTACAGTCCACACATAAAATAAACTACAAAATACTTTTCTGTCCCTGAACACCTAGTTTTTATGTCCATAAAAATTCATTGTTTATTTATCTTAGCAATTTTTATGTATATGCTCTTGACTTATATTAAGGGAGAATAATAAAAAGAAATTCATTTTTAGAAATATCTAAATTACAAATCTATTTTGTATTTACTTTTAAAAAGGGAAGAGTTTATAAGCAAATCTGTGTAATCATTAAGCAGCATAGCAGCATTTAATATAGTTACTTTATACAGTATTTGTACTATGAAATTACACTTTTGGATAAGTTTAATACCTCCCAGGATAAAATGTGGGGTGAATATTTCTTAAAGAACATACCCATCTCTGCATTTTGAAATGGCAACTTGATGAAACACACACACAAACATATATATATTAGTTCCTGAACTTCTTATTCTATCTCATTAAATTTTCAAATCTAGTGATAATTATATATGACTGTTTTTCCAAGTATACTTCTCTTTTTATCCTCACTTGATATATGTTTTTATTGATTTTTGAGAGCTAGAGACAGAAAAATGGTTGTGAGAGAGAAACATCAATTGGTTGCCTACCACAGGCTCCCAGGCTGGGGATCGAACCAGCAACCTAGGTATCTGCCCTAACTAGGAAGTAAACCCACAACCTTTTGGTGTATAGGACGATGCTCTAACCAACTGAGCCACCCGGCCAGGGCTTCAAGTACACTTTTGTAATACAATTGAGCAGATGATTCTGGTGCCCTGTGTTCCATTCCCATCCTGTGTTCCCATTCTCCAAGCAGAAAATAAGCAGTTCTGTAGGTATCTTAAGATGTCTTACAGGTGTCAAGCTTACATAAACCACAACCACCTTGAAAATGGAGACACAGATTAGCTTTTCCTCCTTGTCTGTTTCTTTTTCCCCTTTCTCTCTGCCTTGCTTCCTGAAGTTGCCTTCCAAATAAAATACTAGGAATCAAGTCCTGGTCTTAGGTTCCTTTGTATAGGAAACCCAAAAGAAAACACTTGTCTCCCTAAAGAAACTAACAAATCAACAGATTTAAGGCTTAGTTCAATATAATTAAAACCAAGTCTGCAGAGAGAAAACATGAAGCAAGAGAATTCTCCCTACAGAACCTCCAAAAGCTCAGGAATTTGAGGCATTGCACTTATCTCACTGGTTTTCCTGGTTAGGCAGAAAAAAAAAAACACACAAAACAGGTAGACTGGATAAAATCTGACTAAGAATTTGCTTGACTCACCTTCATTCCATTGTCTCCAAACTGGTTTGTTCAGAAGGTTCTCCAAATCACCTCTCCCCCTCCACACCCCATGGCCCCCAACACACATGCACACACAATCTCACACTACCTGACTATTAAAGGTTCTGGAATGATTGAATCAAGAGAATCCCTGGTTTCTAGGCCAGCTGCAAGAGGAGATGCTAATTAAAAACAGAAAGACTAAAAGAAAATATATACCAAATCTATGTCTAGGTAGTCATTTGAAACTAGCGGTAGCCAGGCTTTTACTGGGTAGGAAGGAGTTTGAAAGATTCCTTTCTACTCTTGGAGAAGTGGCCAATGCAAGAAAAAAGACAGGCAGATTCCAATAATTGGCCAGCTGCATCAAGCACGGAGTGAGGCCTACACCTTGGCAACCAGACTCCATGCACATAACATTTCCAGTCAACCTTTTCCTCTCTGACTAAAAATAATTACGGCTCGGACAAAGATAACCACATATTCTAAGAAAGCTTTTGATTAAACATTGAAAAATAAATCTAAAAACATAAAACTCAAGACATAAACAACTCAGGGAGAATAAAAAAGTAGAATTTCAATAAAACTGTTCTAATTTCATAAATAAATCAGAAAAACACACACATCCTACTTAAGAAATAATATAAGGGCAAAATGGAAAAACAATAAAACAAAAGTAAGTATACACACACACACACACACACACACACACACACACACACACACACTGGTTAATTGGTTTCCCCTAATGTTAGGCAGGCCTTGAGGTATATCTCAAGGATTTAAAATATGGGAGAAAATTTGAAAATAATAGAAGTGTTGAAATATTCAATTGAGGAGAACTCACAGACAATATAATCAAAAGATAAAAAACTTCTGGTTTCTGGTACTACAGGCAAGGAGCCTGGAAATCACCAGTCCATTATAACACATAAAAAGCTGAAAAGACTGAAAAATACTCTTCCTAAATCCTTAAGAGAAGGAAGGACACAAGGCAAACGGCTACCGCCAATACTAGAGAGACAGACAAATGAATAGAGGAAGTCATGACTCACCTGGGCAGACTCAAAAGCTGAAAACAGTGCTGGGGTAAGAAAGTCTGGCCTGCAAGTGATGAATTGCTGGAGGCTCAATGCAGACAATTTTGAGACTTAAAGACTCCAGGAGGACCCAGTCTTAGGCGGCCTCCACAATACGCTGAACTTTATCTCCAGGAGCTTCACCAGTTTGCCACAATAAATATCCCAGGAAAAAACCCTCCTCCTTCCTGCAGGGGGGCAGGGGAAGGAGCCACCTTGAATTACACTAGAGCACTCTGTTTTTCTTAACAAGGCCTGCCTAACATCAGGGAAAGGAATTAACCAGCCTAACCTGGTGGCTATTATCAGAGCATAATTGACCTGGGGAAGAGAATTAAGCAACTCCAATAGACTCTAGCCACCCTGTGCCACCTAAGGGCAGAGGAAAAAAAGAGAAGCTCTTGCAAAGTTCACAGTCCAGAGGCATAAGCTCACAAAATGACTGAGACATAATCACAGACTATACTCTCCCCCCACACACCTTACCACTACATTAGTAAAGGTCTATTTAGTTTTGTTTGTTTTGTGTGTTTTTTGTTTTATTTTGTTTTTTAAGCGGTACATTAAGTTGGCTATCAAGGAAAACATTACAAGGCATGCTAAAAGGCAAAACACAAAATTTAAAGAAACAGAGTGAAACGCAGAAATTAAACTGGAACCCATTGTTTTCCTCTGGGAAGGATGCAAAGGTAACTTCCTGGGTCCTTGTCCAGGTGGATTCAAAGAATGAAGCCACGGACAAAACGTGGTATAAGAAAAGGTGGAAACAAGCTCAGACTCCCACGTGGGGAGGGGGAGAGAGACGCACCAAGTCCCTCTTTCCTAAGGTTTATAAAGGCTGCAGTTTTTTGTGTCCTGATATCCCCTCTGATTGATCACTATAGCAGCTTCAGAGCTCAAACCCCATGTGGGGCTCCCCTCCTCTTCTCCCTTTTGTTTTTCTATTCCCTGTGGCTTTCCCCTTAATCTGTGAATGAGTGGCTTCCTCTTTTTTATTCTGGAAATGAGTTTTTTTTTCTCTTTTATTCTGTGCATGTATACCTTTTGACAACTCCCAGCTCCCTTATTCTGTGAATGTATGCCTTCTGGCAGCTCACGACTTTGCTGCCCCATGGTTCTCCCCCATAGACACCCTAATTCCTAGATCTACCTAAACCTGCCTATTTTACCCCTAAAAACTCCTTTCAAGAGCATTCTTCAGAATCAGACATGGCAGAAACGTTGGCATTTTTAGACCAGAAATTTAAAACAATTACAATTAATATGCTAAAGATATAATGGTAAAAGTAGACCACTTCTGGGTATTTCTCCTAAGGAAATGAAATTGCAACCAGTATATATCTTCCCTCCAAGGTTGATTGCAGCATTATTCACAATAGCCAAGAAATGGAAAGAAGCTAAGTTTCCATTGACAGATAAATGGAAATACATACGTCTATTTGTGACAACATGGATGGACCTTGAGGGCATTATGCTCAGTGAAATTAGGGAGAGAAAGACAGATACTATATTATCTCACTTATATGTGAAATCTAAAAAAGCTGAATTCATAGAAACAGAGAAGAATGATTAAAAAGCAAATGTAAATCCTCTACTATTTTGTTATCATTATTTCCTTGTCAAGGTCTATTGCCATACAAATCAAACTAGAAATAGAGAAAAATTCTTTAATTCTCATAGGATGCATACATGAAGACAATCAAGAGCTGAGTAATAGCCCTAACCAGTTTGGCTCAGTGGATAGAGCGTCGGCCTGCGGACTGAAGGGTCCCAGGTTCGATTCTGGTCAAGGGCATGTACCTTGGTTGCGGGCACAACCCCAGGAGGGGATGTGCAAGAGGCAGCTGATCAGTGTTTCTCTTTCATCGATGTTTCAAACTCTCTATCTCTCTCCCTTCCTCTCTGTAAAAAATCAATAAAATTATATATTTTTTTAAAAAAAGAGCTGAGTAATAAATAAATCTAAAAAAATGAAGATTTATTTTGTAAACAATGAACATACTGTATTACATGAGAAATTCAGGTTTATTTTTGCTACTAAATAACTAGCAATACTATGTGCATCTCCCTAAAATTCCTGCTTCAATATGACTATATCAAGGGAAATGCAGTTAAATCACAGCATTTCTTTTATTTTTTTAAACATTCACAATAGACCACAGATGGTTTAAAAATATTGATACCAATTTTTTTGGACTGGAACCCGGATTCTTTGTCCACAGGAATCGAAGAATGAATCCACGGACAGAAAGTGGTATAGCAAAGATGGAGATTTATTGAAGAACAAGTACAAACTCCCAGGTAGGGACAGGGAAGAGTCCCACTGGGTTCCTTTCCCTGTGGCTTATAAAGGCTGCAGATCCTGGTGCCTGATATCCCCTCTGGTCAATATTCCTCTTTGAGCTGGGCTCAAAGGTTGAACCTCACCTGGGACTTGTGAGGTTCTCCCCCCTCCTTCCCTCTGGGTTTCTTTTCCATCTGAATGAAGGGCTTCCTTCTCTTTATTTTGTAAATATAGACCTTTCCTGGCTACTTCTAGTTACCTTGTCTTATGTAAATGCAACTGTTGCTGCTCCCTTGTCTTATGGAGATGTAACTGCACCTGGCTTCCTTGTGTTATAGAAATATATCTTCTCCCAGTCTGTGGCCCTGTGTTTTTTCCATGGACCCCAATTCTAAAAAATCCCTAAGCCTGCCTACATCCCCCTAAAATTCTTGCTTCAGTATGACTATGCCATTCAGGTCATGTACAATTGTTCTGTGTTAACTAACCAGTAAATGAATAGCAAGAAAAAATTATGTTTAGTTACCATTACATTTGCCCATTCAGAAAACTTGTTTCTTTCTAATTTAGAGAAAAAAAATAACATTCTTATTATTATAAATTAATACTTATTTCTTAAATATAAATTATATGTAATTAGCACTATGCTACAAGTTTTATTAAGCTGAAGTCTGCATAATTTATGATATAATATATAATTTAGGCAAAAGTTAAAGTCTAAGATTTCATTGAATTATTTATGAAGAAAAAGTTAAGTGAAATATTGGGAATTATTGACATGAAGAGTGAATAAAATGCTTCCATTATTATCACATTCTGTTTAAAAAAGTGTTTAATGAGAAATTATAGGAAAACATAACTCATTCTTTGTAAAAGAATTGCAGTACAATTCAATCCATAAAAACTGTACCCATGTTTAATATGTTAATATTTCTTTGGTATTTTTAGTTTACATATCACTGTTCTTACAAATATTGCCCAAACACAACTACAGTAGACATGCAGAAGTGCAGAAACATAGAGCATATTAATAAATATGCCAAGGGACATTTACTATTTACAAAAGAAGATAGCAGATATAAGATGCTAACGTAAAAAACCATTGAAACCTGTAAAGAATTTTTGTGAGTTTATTTGAGCCAAACTGTTGACATATGCCGGGAAGCAGAACCTCAACGAATTGAGATAATGCTCCGAAGAATGGTGGGTTACATTTGTATTTATACACTAGAGGCCTGGTGCATGAAATTAATGCATGGGGGTGGGAGGGGGGTTGCTCAGCCCAGAATGCACCCTCTCCAATCTGGGATCTCTCTCGCAATCCGGAACCACTGATTCCTAACCACTCATCTGCCTGCCTGCCTGATGCCCCTAACTGCTCTCCCCTGCCAGCCTGATTCCCCTAACTGCTCTCCCCTCCTGGCCTGATCACCCTAACTGCCTAACTGCTCCCCCTACCAGCCTGATCCCCCTAACAGCTCCCCCTGCCGGCCTGATCCCCCTAACTGCCTATATGCTCTCCCCTCCTGGCCTGATCCCCCTAACTGCCTATCTGCTCTCCCTTCCTCTTCATGCCCTTTGGACCCTGGTGCAGGATTGCTGAGTGCTCTCTGCTGAGGTCCCGCCCCTGTCCTGATTGGTCATTACCTGACAGCATCCTGACCAATTTGCATATTCCTCTATTATTAGTATAGATTTGCAACCAAAGGAGGAACTTAGATGGGTTACATGAAATTCATTGGTGATAGATTAAGGAGGAGGGATAAAACAAAGCAGGGGAAATCCCTGGGATTGGATAAAAAGTGAAATGATGGACACATAGTTAGGTGGGTGCAGGATCAATTAACATGATAATGAAGGAATTTGTGGTATCTGTCCTGGTGCCCAGCACATTTGGTTGTGCCCCAGGGGCTCCAGAAAAAGGGAAATTACAAGTTACCCAGACTTCAAGAGTATGTTATCATAGATGCAAAAAGACAGATAGGCTCAGTTAAGGTAAAGGTTGACCTTGTCAGTGAAGATACCGGCCTAGGACATAACTGTCCACCATAACTGCTTTTAGTTAAAGTTTAATTTCAGACCATCCTTTGTGGTTACTTTAGGCCTCTGAGTTTGCAAGACTGCCATACAGGCCTCCCCTGAGCTTGTCAGGTCAGCATGTGGCCCCTTTCGTCCACAAAGAGTTAAAATATGCAGAGAGATGGTGGAGGAGTGAGTGATTATTTGTTGAAGGGTAATCTGATTTACCACACTCTACCCTGTTATTCATAATACTTTCTTCTCTCTCACCTAAATATACATTTACTTTCATCCAACACTTTATTTCAAAGTGTCTCAACTAATCACTACCTAAAATCAAATACCAGGATTTTACAATCTACATTATATAATCCAGATGTGATTGCACATTATCTAGAGACCTATAAATTAAAATAAAAACAAATATTTTCCCTCCGCCCCTCCACTCTTGTCCCCTTATACCCCACACATACACACACATTCCTGTAATCAGGACTATAATAGAATAATTACAATAAATACTTCCATTAATAAAGGGAAATAGATCTTGACCCTAGTTATTGCTTGTGTAGCTCTCCAGACCATTGCTCTGCCCTTCTTTTTCTATCGACCTCATTTGCAATTTAGTAAGTGAGCATTGAAAATATGCCTTTCTTTGGGGCACAGAAACAAACTGGTAACCTGATTTCTGTTTGTGGAAACTTGGGTGCCCAGATACATATTTTATTTTCAATTGCAGTCTACTTTCAATACCAGGTCAATACCACACAAATGTACAGCATAGTGGCCAGAAAATCATATAGTTGATAAAGTGGTTCCCCCAATGCTTCAAGCACCCACTTGGCCTCATGTATAGCTATTATGAGATTAATGACTATACTCCCTATGCTGTAATCCACATTCCAGAGATATGACGGCCAAGCAAAGTCAATCTCTTTTATAGACTGGCAGCACTTTTGCCAATATTGGTCTCTGAAGTATATGGGTTCTCCGAGCAGAGTTAGTTCCGTGAATTCCATATGCTGCAAGTCCGACCCTAGAACAACATTTGCATTAAAGAGCTGCCCCTCTGTCAGTTCGTTGAAGTTCCTTTGGTGCTCTACAGACTTACAGGACTACAGATTTGATTTTTACATTTACTTAAATAGATTGTGTTCAACACTCAATTTTTCTCATAATCTTCCTAGTGTGTTCTTTAAAATATTAAGTGGCTTAAAACTGATAGTATTTTGGTTTAGATATTAGTCATTTATAAATTATTTTATGTAATACTAGAGGCCCGGTGCATGACATTCGTGCACTTGGGGGAGGGGGGGTCCCTCGGCTCGACCTGCATCCTTTAGCAGTCTGGGAGCCCTTGAGGGATGTCCATGGAGTGGGCCTAAGCCGAAGTCTGACATCCTTAGCACTGCTGCAGAGGCGGGAGAGGCTCCTATCACCACCACTGCGCTTGCCAGCCATGACCCGGCTTGTGGCTGAGTGGCGCTCCCCCTTTTATTATATAGGATATTTATAACAACATTATATAGGTTCACTCTTTGGCTCCTAAGAAACTTCTACCATCAAGAGCATCATCCTTGGTGGTTCAGGAGTCAAATCTAAACAAAGCATTGGCAGAGAGCTTAAAGCCAAGGTGTAACAGGCACCCTTGCTTTAAAATAAGATGATCTGTGACAGCACTTCTAGAAACTTTGCATCATAAGATTATTAACTACAAGAAAATCACTGCACATAAGAAAGGTTACATGCCTACTGGGTCTAAAATCACAGTCTTGAAATAGCAATTAGAGTAATAAAATCTGTTTCCTTGACTAATCTTTGACTCTAAGTCATGTGAATGGTGTCTAAGTTGCAATAAGCAGTAAATATACTTAGGAATTATATTATTTTAATATTATAAACATTTTATTTTCTGGGGTTCTGCAGAAATTCAGTTTTTACATTCTGCCTGCACTGTAGGCAGTATATTGGCATTAAAAATAAACTCTATGGACCTGGTTTTGGAAAAACTTGTAACTAGTAACCAGAAGTCACACAGGGCCAGTCAATCTAATTATAAAGCAACTAGAGGCCCGGTGCATGAAATTCGTGCATGGGTAGGGTCCCTAGGCCTGGCTGGCGATCAGGGCTGATCTGTGGGGAGATCAGTGGAGTGATCGGGGGGGCCCCCACTGGCACCCATCTTGGCCAGCCTGACACCACCCGCTCACTGGCCCTGCCCCCTACTACTACCACAGGTTGCCTCCCTCTGCGAGGAGACTGGTGGGGCGATCAGGTGGCTCCACACTGGAACATGCCTTAGCTGGCTTGAGGCCTGCAAGCTGGGGGCAGCTCTTGCATTGAGCATCTGCTCCCTGGTGGTCAGTGCACGTCATAGTGACCGGTCGTTATGCCAGTCGTTCAGCAGTTTGCTTGATTTGCATATTAGGATTTTATTATATAGGATAGGGGTTCCAAGACAGTTCTACATCATTGCTGGAATAATGCCTCAAGACTTTAAAATTGTTCTTCATTCCCAGATGGATAATATAAAACACTATTTTAAATAATGAGGATTTCTAGAATGGAGGGTGATAATATGATATTAAAACTACTGCTCTTTTCTGTTCCTTAGGGTTGTTTCATGTGCTAACACTTCCCACTAAGAAAGATATAGAGGAATATCACTCTTAGGGACACCAGAGAGACTTTTCTTTCCTAGAGGAGAAGTGTGGGATTGTTGCTAACATATGTTTTAAGGAGAGAAATCATTATGGTTCTACTGTGGCTCCCACATTTGTACAAGTGTGTACATAAATCTTCCTTTAACAATTCAGTCCTGAGAAGAACTCCAGGGGCATCCAGAATATTCCTTCTGATGCTGTGAATGAATTTAAATCCTTCCAAAAAATACTAAATAATTTTTGGAAAATCCTCAAAATCTTGTCACATTTTGAAACAACAAGCTATTGTAATTGCAAGCCCCCCCCCCCAAAAAAAAAGAAAGAAAAAATTGACTTGGAATTTAGCATTAAACAATGAGGCAATAATTTCAAGCTACCTTAATACCTTCCTTTTTTTTTAATTTCATCTTCACATTGTGATGTCATCTATAACCACATGCAAGTATAGTTTCTTCACAGAGTGTACAATCACACCAGTAGCAGGCTATAATGTACTTTTTCTGCTCAAGAGTGGTAATAATGCACAAATATAAAAAATCATCATTACAAATTAGTTATTTCCAACTCCTCGCAATACAGGGATGGCAAAAGTAGGTTTACAGTTGTGAGTACACAAAACAAATTTTTCATGTATTATTATTTATTTAATTATTATATTGTTCATTGTTATTATTACCCTACTTTTTCCCACCCATGTATCTTCTAATTAGCTAACAATAAATGAATGATATTCTCTCAGATATAGTAGCATATCTTTTTATTTTATATTTTTTCCATCACCATTTATCCCTCCTATACCCTCTTCTACCTCCATTCACCCCCCTCCCCACAATCATTACACTGTTGTCCCTGTGCATGAGTTCTTTCTCTTTTTGTTTTACTCTATCCTTCTACAACCCCTGCCTCCACCTCCCCTGTCCCTACCCCACCCCCCCGCCGCCCATCCAGAGATGTGAGCCTGCTTGTTCTTTGAGTCTATCTCTATTTTGCTTGTTCATTCTGGTTGTTCCTTAGATTCCACATGTGAGTGAAATCATATGGTACTTCTCTTACTCTGACAGACTTGTTTTGCTTAGCATAATATTCTCCAGGCCCATCCATGTTGTTGCAAAGGGTGAACTTGTCTTTTTTTTTTTAATTTGTTTAAGGCCTAGAGATCCCTATAATAATATGTTGGAAAGTGAAGAAATCAATCCCTCCTTAAGGGCTGAAATGCTACAAAGAGTACTTTACACTCTGAATCCTCAGAACCCACCACAGTATTTGGCAGTTGTAGACACTCATTAGCAATTATTTTTAAGCTTTTAAACTTGAAACAAAAATATCTTGTATTTCAGTTTGCTCTTCCTGAATCCATATCATGTTTGTTTTTGTAAATTATACATTTTTATTGTATGACATCTGATTACATATGCAGCATCTCTCACTTGTCTGTTTAACATTTGTGGTTATATTTTTATTATTATGAAAGCATCTTGTCGTATTATTTTCAACTATTGGCCCTCAATTTGATGATGTCTTGTCATAATATTGTTATTCCTGGGTTTTCTTCTATTTTATTTGTTTAATATGTCTCTAAATCTCCTTGAAATCTCAACCTCACTTGATCATTTGAAAATGTAGTACAGTTATAACACATAATAGGTAAATATTCCTACATTGTGGTTCAAAACTTGATATTCAAAACAGAATTCAAGCCAGACTGGCTTTGCCACTTATTATCAGTGTGACATTGGCTAACATATTTAAACTTGTTATATTTAGTTTCTTTATATGCAAAGTAAAAATGGTAATATCAGCCGAAACCGGTTTGGCTCAGTGGATAGAGCGTCGGCCTGCGGACTGAAAGGTCCCAGGTTCGATTCCGGTCAAGGGCATGTACCTGGGTTGCAGGCACATCCCCAGTGGGAGATGTGCAGGAGGCGGCTGATCGATGTTTCTCTCTCATCGATGTTTCTAACTCTCTATCTCTCTCCCTTCCTCTCTGTAAAAAATCAATAAAATATATTTTTAAAAAAAATGGTAATATCCCCTAACTCCTTGGGCTGTTGTGAGTATTAAATGAGTTGATAAATATTAATCATTCAAAACAACTAATATAGGATTTGTTTTTTTAAATATCTATCTTTATATTAGTGATTTTGTATCATTTGCATTTATTAATTGCATTCCCAGTCAGCTTATAGTTATTGAGTATTTATTTAATGCAAGGACTTTTCTAAACATCGAGGAAACAAATTTTCAGACATGTTGCCTCATAAATCTTCATGCTCTCTTAACTATTGCATTTCTTTGGATGGATACCTACATTAAGCAATCAAGAAATGGACAAGATAACTTCAGGTTATAGATTCTATGAACACCATGTAATGTCATCATATGATCATGAGGTAAAGTTAAAGGAAGATTCCACTGAGGAGGTAGATTTTAGCTTAGATCTGAAAAACTACAAGTATGCAAACACTAACAATACCAGGGAACATAATTCCAGGCACTGCAGCCTGTCTCCACACCGTAAGTTAAAACAACAAAACAGCATTAGGGGTCACTCATATGGTTAGTTTCCCTTCTTTCAGAGATCATATTGTGTGGTGTGCAATAGGGACCACACATGCTTGTCGTTTTATTTGTTGCTTAAGGTGGGAGGGTATATTCAGTCTCTTTACGTTTTGAATCCTTGTGTACATTAAAAAACATTTTTTATCATATTTCAAACTGGCAGAAGGGATAACAACTACGGAGTACAAAAGTTCTCATATATTTTCACCTAGAATTACAAATTAAAGAACTCCCATATACTCTTTATCCAGTTAAGTTTTTACTAACATTTGATAACCTGTGCAGCATCTCTCACTTTTGCATTACATTTACAGAGACAACACACACACACACACACACACACACACACACACACACACACACGCACATCACATACGCACACACACACGCACACACATACTAACATTTCTGAATCTTAAAAGAGTGCTTAGATACTTCACGGTCCATTATCTCTTTATGCTTCCCAGCCTGTATTTCTAAGGACAAAGACAATTTCATTCACAAACCCAAAACCAATTTCAAACTTAGAAAATATAAGATTGATATAAGGCTATTATCTATTACATATAATATTATTATATATTATAATATTATCTATAATATATTGCTTAGGATACTATGATACAATTCATATTCTAATTTTACCAATTGTCCAATAACATCTTTTATGACCATAGTTCCCTGACCCAGAATCCACCCCAAGTTGATTCTTTACATGTAATTATCTTCACTTACCTCCTTTTATCTGAAAAATTTCTTCAGATTTTCTTTGTTTTTCATGGTTAACATTTTCTAGAATAACAGACAATATGTTTTGCAGTATGGTCTTCCATCTAGATTTGCCTGCTGTTTTGTCATGATTAAGTTGAAGTCATTCATATATAACAGAAATATTACAATAAATAACATTTCTTCTTTCTCAATGAACTGCATCAAGAAACACATAAGTCTGTATGTTCCATTATTGGTGAAGTTAGCTGAGGTGGTATTTATCATCATTCTACACTGGAAAGTTACCCTTTTCCCCTTTGTAATTGATTCAAATAGTTTCTTGCAAAGATATTTGAAATTCTGCCATCTCTCCTTCCTCACCCTTCTACCTATTTTAGCATCAACTAATGACTCTTGCTTGAGTAATTTTTCACTAATTTTACAAATTTTACAAATTTAGGGTTTTTCTACATTCATTACTGTACATTCTGGTAGAGAAAAAAATATTTTGCTTCCTCTCCTCATTTCTTTTTTCCTTTCTACTTTCTATAAATGCAGACTGTGCATATTTACATTATTTATTAGAATATAATGCTAATGCTTTACTGGCATTATGTTTTGGTTACTCAAACTGTGCCAGATTTGATTAGTCCCTTCAAGCTGGCTCTTTTTTTTAATTCTTCTATTATTCGTGAGCATATGTTAATTTTATGGCCATAGATATTGCAATTTCATTCTGTATTTTTCTTGCCCTAGTCCTAGAAATGTCAGCTCCTCCAATGTACTTAATTCTTTTCGGTGGAATGGTATTTAGGAATCAAAATCAGAATGCAAAGGGCTCTTACTACTATGGAAATGTCATTGTTTCTAGGTTAATGCATCAGAAGAAGAGAAACCCAAAATGATCCCTTGTGTTCTGTGTTTGTTGTTTTATCTGTTCTTAGAGACTATCCTAGGGTTGGAGCTATATATTTTAGATTTGTTGGCATGTATCTGTTATTTAAAGGCAAATTATTAAATGAAATCACTTATGGAATAAGAGTAAGAGAGTAGAAGGCTTATGATACTCTAATAATTAAATAGAGACTGTCCCCAGAAATCTTCTTGACAATATCCATGCTTCTCCTTCTTCGTCAGCTCATCAGACTGGCCTTTAGCTGTTTGTTGAACTCCTTAGGCCTACTCCTGTCATAGGGCTTTCAGTTTTTGCAAGATTTTTGTCTAATACATAATTACAGTGGATCTTCTCATGGTTTATTCTCGGTAAAATGCACGTCTTTGAGCAAATGTCATCTCTCTGAAGACTTCTGTAACTTCTTTAATGAGGCAATCCTCATCCTGTTTCTTGTTTTATTGTCCTCTTTGTTCCTAACCATATTCTGATATATCTTGTAATTGACTTAATGATTTTGCCCATTTTCCATCTTTTATTTTCTGTCTCCCATGAATACAAGCTATGTCACCAGTGCTTAAAAATTTATCTGACATACAATTAGTTCTCAACAAATACTTGAATAAATGAAAAAGAGATTTCCAACCAATTAGAAGAACAAAACCATAGTTAATGAGTAATTGTCATTATAAACTCCCAAATTTTGTAATGGCAGGAGCAGAAAAGAGCTTTTTTCTGTATTTAGTGTCAACGTTCATTTCAAAATGTTAGTAAGTCCAACATTCTAACTCTCTTGGATAATAACTAACTTTAACTGCTTCTTTAAATCTGATTCAGTATCTAAATTCCTAAAATGTGGAACTGATCATCTTCAACTATATTACATACTAATATTTCATTATTATGAACACATTTTAACCATTCTTTCTATTGTGATATACAAATTTTCAAGTGATACTATTTTCAAGTGGCAATTGCAGAGCTTTCTTTAGTGATCAAACTGCATAACGCTAATTGTTTTATTTTCCCCTAGGACATCAGATAAAGTATTTCTAATGAAAACTTCTGTCCTGGCTGGCATGGCTCCAGGGATAGAGAACCGAAGGATTGCGGATTCAATTCCTGGTCAAGGGCACATACCTAGGTTGGAGGTTCCATCCCAGGCCTGCGTGCAGGAGGCAACCAGTTGTGTGTCTCTCACACTGTTTTTCTCTCTCTCTTCTGTCTCTCTTTCTTCCCTCCTCCTTTCTACTCTCTTTGAATAGCAATGGAAAAAAGATATCCTCAGGTGAGGATTAACAACAACTAAACAAACAAACAAACAAACTGGATTTATTCTCTGCTTGGATGATTTTCATTGGGGTCCACACCTATGGGCAACAAGAGCATGCTATTTTTTTAACATTTCATAAGGAAGATTGTTTCATTAGTATTTTAATATTTATCTGTAAATAATACTTTATCACCTGATCATAAAATTTAATTGTAAGTGTGAGCTATAGCTAAAACTCAACATCTAATGTTCACATATAGAAACTTATGATGTACCATTTGGAATTAATAAGGAGAACATATTTAAGTTCCTTAAATAGCCAACATTTATATACTAACCTGAAATCTTATAAATATGTCAAAGAAAAAATAATTGCCTCAAAAACAATATACTTTGCATGTTAAATCATGCATTTCATGTGTTATAAAATGGTATATTAACATGTGGGGGGAAACATATTGCGCTTCCATTTAGGAGACCAGAATAATTAAATACTCCTCTGTCCTAAATTATTGAACTTCTCTGAGCCCACATTTATCCTTCATGTATGTCATATTCCTAAATAATTATTAAATCTATTTGAGATCCAAAATGAATAAAGTGTACCCTAATTCTAAATCATAAAATTGAACAATGTCAAAGAGTAATTTTAAAAATTTAGAACAGATTTAGGAAAACAATGATGCAGATTAATGATTATAAATGTGGAACAATCTATTTAATTTTTAATTTTACTTATTTTTTTTCCTTGAGTTTAAAGTAGACATTATGATGGAAAAGCTTTTTTCAAAAACCATAATTAATTTAATAAAAACTACTAAAATTGTTACTGCAAATATTGTCAGTGTTTGATATGAGGCAGACTATCGAATGACTATGCAAATTTAATGTGTATTATGCAATAAAACTAGTAAAATAATAACTCAATATGTTCTTTATTTGGCACATTGAAACAAACAAAATAAAATTTAAAAAAATTCTAAGTAAGCCACTTGTGAATTAAAGAAAATAGAATTGTTAGAAAGTATAATTTCCTAATGTTAATTTCCTAGAAATGGCATTAATTCATGTCCTTGAACTAATATAAATGTTATATATATGTTTAATAATATTATTTCAAGTACATGAATATATGCAAAAAATAATTATGAGCATATTTTCTTATAGCTCAGTTATATAGCTTTGAGATGTGAAATAGAGCATGGCATTCTTAGAAAGACCAGTCAGAAATTAAAATATAGCATTTATTGATAATTTTGTTATAATATAGATATTTAATTTGAATTTATGACTTTATATAAAACTTGCTTTGTTCAAGAAAACAAAATTCTTAAATCAAGTAGGGGGGAATTTAACAAAGAAATTTAGAAACAGAACTCTTACAAAATCATTGGGAAAGCCAAAGAAGCAAAAGTAATTGAAAACTGCCAGTAGTTTTGTGAAAATCACAATATTTCAGTTATCTCTGAGAGTAGCCATTGGTCCACAAGGCACTGGAAAAATCACATTTCTGCCAGCAGCTATGGCCCATGCACTTGCTGGTCATCTCTACGTAAGCAAGAGTGGCATTTGCTTTTCTTCTCTCCTCTAATGCTTTTGTTAATGACTCTCATTGGTAGAATATATTCTGAAATCTTGTAAACTGTTCAGAGACTGAACCATATGTGAAAGAGAAATAATTATAAGACATTTATCTGATTTTAATTAAAGAACCAATATTTGAGTGCTTGAGAAAAATCTGAAGATGATCTCTTCTGGGATATTCTTACATATTCTGGCACTGGTTTATAGTGAATCTCTATTTTTGTATTGATAATAACAATAGAGCTAGAACTATAACAATGATTTGAATATTTTATATTTTTAAGAGGGGCTTGTTATATGGCATGTATCAATTATAATTATGAGATATTATCTATTTTTGTCTTGCTTTGTATTTGCTGTTATCATGATGTGAATCCAATCATATGAAAGTAAGCAAGGTATGGGACTAGACACACATATGTTCATGAGTGTATATGTATGTGCATATGCATTGCACATATATGCACATACATGACTTTTCTGTTTGCCTTTCAGTCTATTAAAATTCAGATAAGATCTTTTTTGTATATATTTATATGCATACTCAAGACAGTTCTTTGTTCATGTAACTTAGAGATAGGCAGTTTCATTGAGATTAAAAGTCATAACCTTTGCAATTATACCAAAGAACGTTTACATAAAATTTTTCATTCCTAAGAGGGCATACCTTAAAAATAATTGCTTTCCTGGATAATAAATAACTCAGCTCAGCAGAATTTACTTTTGCAGATAAAATATTTAAATGATCAAGTCATTTTAGTCCTAGGAAAGAAGTCATCTTAATAACAACAAAAAGTCCTGATAAAATGTATAAGTTATTTTAACAAGCGTGAGTCATTCTACTTTGCATGGAGTATATAACCCTTAAAAATTGCTCAATAAAGATAAGAAAACTCCCAATGGGGTAATAGAAATCTAAGAAATAAAGAAATACTTGTTTGTCCAACTCTTTTGCACTCTAGGTATGACTGTTAAAGATAGGACTAAAACTCTTGTAAGAGTTGGATGAAATGACAGAGAAAATGAGAGAATGAAAGAGAGAGAGAGAGGGAGAGAGAGAGAGAAGAGAGAGAGAGAGAGAGAGAGAGAGAGAGAATATGAGCTAAATATGGTACCAATTCTTGTAACTACTATATAATTAAAATTTATTTGCTTTGGATAATGTCAACAAGTCACTCCCTTTGATCAGACCATTTTTCTTCAGGGAAATTCTTTATTCATTAAAAGCCCAAGTTTCAAGATGTTCAATAACTTGGCTGGTCATAGATATTAAATTAAAAAACACATTTCTCTTCATTTCATCTTTTAGGCGGGAGGAATTAAAAATGATTAATAACCCCGAGTAATATTGGATTGCAATTAAAGGTTACAATAGAAGAGGAGAAGACATTGAAATAAATACTCTGATATTTCAGTTTTCACTTTCAATATAAGAGTGAAAAAAGAGGAAATAAAAAAAATTAAAACAGACTTTAAACACACAGCAACTCCTTTCATCCTAAATGTAGAGGTTGTGTCCACTTTGTAAGAGAAGTAACACTTAGAAATTGCATTCAGCCTCCACAACAGTTATGTGGAAATCTCTGGCTTAAAAATATATGCATTTATTTATTTTTCCTGTGTGTAAAATAAGTCCCAGGGTACACAACCTGGAATTGTTGTGCAATGCCCAAAGCGATTTATTGGCCATATGTAGATTGTCACTCCAACCTCAAAGTAATATCTTGTTCTTGCACAAAAGATTGTCTCTGAGCTCTAATCATTTTATCTATATTCATATCTGATAAAGGGAAAAAAAGGGAATAGCCTAAAAGAATACCTACCAGTTGGTTCAGGACACTTTAAAGAGCTTTTCCAGAAAAATCAATCACTTTCTATTTGCAAGGAAAAAGCTTAAAACCATTTCACTCATTTGCAGCCTTCCCAGGCCTACATAGTCAGATCATAAGTATTATGAAATAAGTGGTGTCCCTCAAAATTCATATTTAGAAGTCCTAATTTCCAGTACCTAAGAATGTTTCTGTAATTGAAGGTGGGGCTTCTGAGGAGGTAATTAAGGTTAAATAAGACTGCTATCTTTACAAGAAATACAATAGGTGACAGCAGGGATTCATGTGAATGGAGAGAAGGCCATGTGAAGACAGTGTGGAGGCAACTCTCTGCAAGGGAGAGTCCTTGAGAGAAACCAAATGTGCTTACATCTTGGTATTGCACTTCTAGCCTCCAGAATTGTGAAAAAAAATAAAGTTCTGTTGTTTAAACCACCCAGTCTGTGGTATTTTATTATGGCAGCCCTAGCACACTAATACAACCTATAATATATATTTTTTAAATTTTTCATTTCACATTAGCTTTACAGTAAAAGAAATGTTGAAGAGATCTCCAAACTCCATTGTTTTTTTCTGTTTGTTCTCCCTCAATTTAGAAGTTTGAAGCTGTGGCCATAGTATGATAGCAGACAATAAAAAGAAATAAATATATACATATCTATTTACACCATCACCCACACATAGTCTCAATCATTTATCTCAAGTTTCATAGAAATTTCTCAGTGCTACGCTTTCACATGCCATGCCTCTAGAGCCCACATTTAGTAAAGCTTGTTAACTATGTTAGGGTAAACAGGTCAAACTTCTGTTTCCTTCCCTGAATATAGAAAAACGTTGTTATGTTTATGTAACTTGTAAATGGAAACAAGTATTGTATAGTACTTACTTGTACAAGTGTATAATTATATGAGTATTGATTGATTACTGTTTAATGGGAGTTAGAGTGAGCATTCACCATCTATTGCTATGCAAAACACTTTAACAAACACTAAGAATCAGGATGAGATTTAATTAGAAGAAGGCAACTGTGAGGTATGGAATAAGGTAAACACTTGAGTAGCAGTAAAAACAAAAAGCCCAGATCTTGATTAGAGGAGGTAGTAGCACTGGCCTCACCTTGGTGAGGACAGAGGAATTCTGGTGCAAATAGCTCATTCATTAACAGGATACTCTGCAATGGAGTTCTGGACATTACTACTAACAATCTGGCCAGGACCTGTCCTTTGAGCCTTTCCAAAAAGCCCGGAACTTTGTTACTTTGCTTATTGTTTCTTTTGGTCTCCTTTTAGAAAATGTCTTCCCGTTTAAAATAACTAGGTTGAATTTTAGTACCTGGAACTAATTATGTTGATAAATAAAGAAGGTAGTCAGGACTGGTTTCAAACAAACCTTTCAGAAAAGTAGAAATATGATTAGTTTTAGAAGCATTTATATGCAAGTTAGCATTAGAGGATGGATTCACAACAGCCAAGGCATTTCTTAAATTTTCATCTGTTTTAAATTTTCACAGATAAAGGATTACCTATACCAATGTATAGGTAAATGTATATTGAAGGCCAGGGAATTCATTTCATAGAATGAAAATTTGCTGTTATAAATTATGATTATAATTATGAAGTTCACAAGAATGAATGAGCTGCTATGGAAAGCGTAAAGTATAAAATTTCAACTTTATAATTTTTGATTCTTGTTATCAAAGGCGATTAAAAATCATACAATCTCTAGGACTGCTTGAAAAAATAAAATTTCTTTTGCAGATATAAACAGTTGTTACGGGAAAATATCACTGTTCTTCCAAGTACTAAATAACAATACAGGTATAACAGAAAAACTTATGCTAGAATATGCACTTATCCAGAAAATAGTTGGAATCACTGGGAATCAAACTAATGGTTTGTTCGGTCATTAGAAAATGACTGACACTCAATGTTGGCTTAGTCATGATATAAACAAATGCTCCAATACCAAGAGATATATAGGTAGAAAAATTATCCTGTGTGAACCATTCATTATTCCTTAATTACCTCTCTGGAGAGGTACCAAAATTATTCCCTTCACCAAGTAAAGGAAAACGGCCTTGGTAAGGAAAACAACAACCCAGAAACGCTCTGTACTGACTATCTTCAGTAAACTAGGGATATTAATGGGAGATTCTGTCTTTGAATTGGGAGCTCCAAATGTAGGGGAAAGCCAGATAGAAGTACTTAGCAACCAATGCAAGATGGTAGGCCTGCCATATTGGGCAGTAGGGTTAGAAGTGGCAAGCAAAGTAATTTACCCTCAATGCTCTCTGGTAGTAGTTGGTTGTTTATTGCAATCCAAGGACAAGCTTATAAAGGTCCTAGAAGATCTATGTAACTAGGGAAAAACAAAAATAAAAGAAACCCATTGTAGAGAACATGTCAGATTTAGCCTAGCTTTTTCTGGCTTGGCTAAGGGGCTCATGAAAAATGTTACCTTAGTATCAAATAGAAAGTTTATGCAAGAGCTTGGTTACCTAAGCTTTCTTTCACCACAGTCCATCTGACACCTAGGGTTGCAAAGAAAATCTTCCCAGAAAGTATAAACTATCCCAATCTTTTAATAGAGTATCTGACACCTTGTATTACTGAGGGTACAGCAATTTTTCCTCATTGGGGTAGATGATTATTCTAGCAAAGTATTTGTCTTTTTTTGCCACTACAACTGAAGTGCAAGCATATCAAAGAAGCATGGGATGGGAGGGGAGGAAAGAATTTATACAGCCAAGTGTTTTCTTATGATCAAATCCAGAGACGAAAACTAGAAGAGCTGAATCATATTCTTCTACTATTGCTTTTTTTAATCACTGTATTTATAAATGTACTTGTTGTCCTTTTAGTTTTATCCCTTTCCCATGCAATATAGATTGTCTTAGTAGTGGTGAGTTCTGCAATTTATTTCATAGTTAATAGAATATTGTGTCAAGGATTTGTCTAATGAGGAATAAAACATAATCCAGATATATTGTATTTGCAACTTGAAAAATTGGTAAGACTTGGGCTTATTCTTACAGAATGACTGTCCTCTTAAATTTTGTGCCCTAGGCACTATAGTCCTACCCCAATTCATATTCATTTTAGAAATGGTGTGATATTTTTGTTGCTCAGAATCGTTTAAGAATGAAATATATGTTAAAGTATATGTTAATTTTTGCTCCATAAGGGGCTTCAAAGGAAGTAGATGCTTCCCATTTGTAGCAGTCTAAAATATTTTGAACACCATCATTTCCAAGCAGTAATGGCTTCTTGCCTTGTAACTTCAATCCTGATATGTACAGTAAAAACAAAAACAAAACAAAGCAATACATCTGCCAGAGGACTGACATGTGGAACACAGAGTTTAGGAACTATCCATGAAAGCCAAGCATTTTAGATTTTGATTCAGAATAAAACTCATGGAGACAATATTTTGTTAACCTAGGTGGAAGCACCATGGTATACCAGTATACCTGAACACTGCAGTGTTTGTAGCATTTTCTTATTGTTATACCATTATACCTGAACACTGCAGTGTTTGTAGCATTTTCTTATTGTTACACCAGAGGCCCGGTCTCGCAGTCTGGGAGCCCTCGGGGAATGTCCGACTGATGGCTTAGACCCGCTCCCCCCAGAAAGCGCGTCTAAGCCATCAGTCAGACATTCTTAGCGTTGCCACGGAGGCTGGCGAGGCTCCTGCCACTGCTGCTGCGCTTGCCAGCCGTGAGCCTGACTTCTGGCTGAGTGGCGCTCCCCCTGTGGGAGTGCACTGACTACCAGGGGGCAGTTCCTGTCTTGAGCATCTTCCCCCTGGTGGTCAGTACATGTCATAGGGACCTGTCATTCTGCCATTTGGTTGATTTGCATATTTGCCTAATTGAGTTGGTGGGAAAGCATCTCCTCTGGTTCTGTGTTTGATTCAGGGAGTTGTTCCTAACACTCAAGTAAGGGCTTGTTCCTCTTGCTCAACAGAAGATTCTGTAGACTTTCTAATAGTCTCAATAATTTCCTTAGTTCTTAAACTACGGGGTATGGATTTGTTGTCTGTTTGATCTAGAAGCGAATCTTTGAAGAGCTGCTGATAAAAGTAAAAGATATCCAAATGATATTTTTTTCTAATCATTGCCAATTCCATTGCCATTTCATAACTCAGATAGGAAAACAAATTAGCGTGTTTACTTAGACACAGTTTCATTACTCTCAAATGATGAAGCACTCCGTTATGCTACCCGAAATAAGTATTGGCCATATATGTATATAGCAGTATAGTATTGCCTGAGGTTTAGGGTTAATTTTATACATTGACATAACTCTTTGTCATTTTATTTGTCTTGTCTTTCATTTTAATAACTAAAAGACACTTGATCTGAAACAAACAACATAATCTTTTAGCTCTCAGGTACACATATAAAAAAAGGGCATAATGAGAAAGGATCTCACGTGATTTTGAATGCTTTAATTTGCTTTTATGTATTGAATTGGAATGTTCTTGTGAGTTCCCTTAATGATTTTTTTCATAATATTTGTTATTAATTTGATTTTTGACTGAGTTAATTGATAATTGAGTGTCATTACTAATGAAGAATAAGAACAGCAGAATAGGAAGAACCCAAATTAATCACAATAAAAAAGTATTTTATTTATTTTCCCTCAGGAATTTACAAAATGTAAGCTTACTGCTCCAAGCATAGTACTTCTACAAAAATATTCTCATTCTATTAGAATAATGAGCACCACTGGAAACTTAACTTCACACTGAGTAATTAACATAGTAAATGAATCATTAATACATTATGAACACAGGTTTATTTTATCTTCCTGGGCACCGTCAATTCGATAAGTTGTTTTATAATTTATTCACCATATATTTCTTATTTCCTACTGTTTGGTCTTTGCCTAAATCATTGTATTTTACATCAGTCATAGAACTTATATTATACTATGATCATTAAAGTTCAATTTAATTAGAATTCACCAAATTGCATTTGGAGTTGCTGATTTGGAGACTTCAAATATATTCAAACACTCATCTTTGAAGAAAAAGCAATATAAAGTTTAAATGCTGACTAATTTATTATGTTAAATATGTTTCTCATATTTAATTCCTTTTCAATTTTATGTCACCTAAATACTTTAAAAGATAAATCTCACTAATGTCTAGTTCTCTTTTGTACCCTTCTATGTACTAAATAATTCTAACATTAGCCAACTATAAACAATGGAATATAAAAAATTATATTTTATTATCACCTTATTCTATTCACCTTATAAAATGTTAATTATACATATAATTTAATATGTCTCTTGGCCATTTGTGTGTCTTCTTGGAGAAGTGTCTATTCAGGCCCTCCATCCATTTTTTAATTGGATTAATTGTCTTCTTTTTGTTGAGTTGTATGGGTAGTTTATATATTTTGAAAATTAACCCCTTATCAGATCTATTCTTGGCATATATGTTCTCCCATTCAGTGGGTTCCTTTTTCATCTTGATGCTTGTTTTTTTGCTGTTGTTGTTGTGCAGAAGCTTTTTAACATAGGTAATCATCAGAAAGATGCAAATTAAAATGACATTGAGGTACCACCTCACACCTGCCAGAAATTTACCATCAATAAATCAACAAACAACAAGTACTGGCAAGAAACTCTAGTACACTGCTGGTGGGAATGCAGACTGGTACAGCCACCGTGGAAAAAGTGTGAACTTTCCTCAAAAAATTAAAAATGGAGCTGCCATTTGACTCAGACTCATATGTGGAATCTAATGAACAAAGTAAACAGATGAATAAAATAGAACCAGAGATGTGGAACATAGAACAGACTGATTAATCTCAGAGGGCATTTATATGCATATATACTTTGCCCATGGACACAAACAATAGGGTGTTAAAGGCTTAGAGCAGGGTGGGAATCGGGTCTAGGGGGACAATGGGGAGACAGACATCCGTAATACTCTCAACAATAAAGATTTAAAAAAGAAATTTAAAGTATGAATTTCAAAATATAATATAAAATGTTTTACATATGTTGATTCATAATATCTGTCCAAATATTAAGTATTCAGTGAAATGTGGAAAAATACATCCATTCTTAGATTGATATAATCTTCTATCAGTGCAATGCAACTCAAACAGATGAAGGAGATTCTGAATAGCTAAGAATATTCTTAGACCTTCTCCCAGTATCAAGAATTTCATTAAGAAAAAACAAAGCATCCTATCTAATAAAAGGGTAATATGCAAATAAACCGTCATTCCATCACAAAGATGGTGGTGCCCATAGCCACAAGATGGCGGCGCCCAGTCCTCTCAGCCCCACCAGAGTTCCCAGTCCTGGGGGGCGGCTCCTGAGAGTGGGCAGTGTGAGCAGTCTGGCGGAATGCTTGTTTCATCTCGATAAGGCAAGCGTTCCACCCCAGCTGCGGCAGGGCAGGGGGAGGGGGGATTGGGAATACTTGTGTAGTTGTCTGACAACGAGGCAAGTGTTCTGTGCCTGGCCATGGATGAGCCTCTGGGCTGCGGAGAGCCTCTGGGCAGCAGGCATGGAGCGGCCAGACCCCGCAGAGAGCTACTGGTGCACAGATTTGTGTGCAGGGCTAGTAGTATTAAAATATTTCCTCTAATTAATACCCTTTTAATGTGCATGAATTTCATGCATCGGGCCACTAGTGTATACATAAAAGGACTGTGTCTCTCAATATTTATTGTAGGTGGCTGCTATTGCTGCTTTACATTATGCTAAAATTATATTTCCTCTAAAAGGAGTTTTTAGGGGTAAAATAGACAGGTTTAAGGAGTTTTAGGAATTAGGAGGCCCATGGGCTACAAAACTGGGTGGCTGGGATCTGCCAAAAGGCATACATTCACAGAATAAAGGGAGAGGAAGACACTCATTTACAGAATAAAGGGGAAAACCACAGGGGGTAGAAAAACAAAAGGGAGAAAAGAAGGGGTACCCTAAGTGGGGTTTGAGCTCTGAAGTTGCTATAGTGACCAATCAGAGGGGATATCAGGACACAAAGTACTGCAGCCTTTATAAACCTTGGAAAAGAGGGACTTAATGGGTCTCTCCTCCTCCCCACGTGGGAGTCTGAGCTTGTTTCCCAATAATTGTCCACCTTTTCCTATGCCACATTTTGTCCGTGGCTTCATTCTTCGAATCCACCTGGACAAGGACCCAGGAAATCACCTTTGCATCCTTCCCAGAGGAAAACAACAGGTTCTAGTTTAATTTCTGCATTTCACCTCTATCCATATATATATTTTTACTTTGTTATTAAAATACTAGAGGCCCGGTGCATGAAATTTGTGCACTCAGGGGGACCCTCAGCCCAGCCTGTGCCCTATTGCAGTCCAGGAGCCCTTGGGGGATGTTTGACTGATGGCTTAGGCCCGCTTACCAAGGGGAGCGGGCCTAAGCCATCAGTCGGTCATCCTTAGCACTGCTGTGGAGGCAGGAAAGGCTCTCGCCACCGCTGCAGTGCTTGCCAGTCATGAGCCGGCTTCTGGCTGAGCAGCGTGCCCCCTGTGGGAGGGCACTAACCACCAGGGGGCAGCTCCTACATTGAGCATCTGCCTCCTGGTGGTCAGTGCATGTCATAGCAATCCCACTGGTGCACAATCAGGGCCAAAGAGGGATGCAGGAGGTTGGCCAGCTGGGGAGGAACCACGGGAGGGCTCCAGGGTGTGTCCAGCCTATCTTGCTCAGTCCCGATTGACAGGACCCCAGCAGCAAGCTAACCTACCAGTTGGAGCATCTGCCCCCTGATGGTCAGTGCACATCATAGCGACTGGTCAACCGGTTGACTGTCTGGCCCCTGGTGGTCAGTGCATGTCATAGCAAGTGGTTGAGGGGCCTTAGTATATCATTAGCATATTACGCTTTGATTGGTTGAATGGACAACCACATGACCAGACACTTACCATATTAGGCTTTTATTATATAGGATGCTATGTAACAAACTCAAAGACACAGGTGAAAGTTTCAACAGTGACATGAGTTTCATTTTTAGAATATTCCTAAGAAGATGCTATGAGGCAAACATAGAACAGTAGTTTGCACTTTCTAATTTTCTTCTAGGAGAAGAATATTTGCAGTAATTTAATTCTGTAGTTAATTAATAATATAAGATATAAGTAGAGTGCTTCAAAATATTCATAACAATGTTTAAACAGAAGTACATAGAACTTTCCCATACAGAGAAAAACCTCTGACATGCACACTAGTTGCTGAGATACCAAGTCATTTTGCTCAAGATGATGAATTTGACTTCCATATGAAACATCTTCTAACAAAAAGCACAAATAAAGTGAATGTGATGGGAAGGGTGTAGTTAGTTTACACCTACTTTAATCTTTGTATGTCTTTATCACTTAAGACAAAGCAGTGACTCCAAGAAACCCCGTGAGACATATAGAGCAGTGGTTGAACTAAAGAAAGGTTCTTGGAGACAGACTGACTGGCTTAATATCCCAGCTTGTCATTCCCAAGTAACATGACCTTGCATAGATTACTTAACTCTGCAGAAGGTCATTGTAAAGGTGGATTGAATTAATATATGTGAAGTTCCTAAAAATATACTAGGCTTGCTATAAGCACTATATAATTAATGCAATATTGGGCCCATGTCTAATATAGTCCCATTTTATTTGGATCAATTTGAGATGATCAAATGACAGTATTTGTCCCCAGAAACATCAAAAGGACAGACTAAAATATTCATGTAGGTTAAGTGAATGAAAACTTCTGAACTTCAGGCTGACCAATGACTTCAGGAAACTATTGCAGAACAAGACATTAGATTTTAGATTTGTCAATGTAAGCCTACTGCTTTCTGATTCTAGATGTATCAGCCCTAAGTTAAGAGCATTTTTTGTCCATCCAATATGGCTCAGTGTTTGAGCATCGATCTATGAACCAAGAGATCATGGTTCTATTCCAGGTCAGTACACATTCCTAAGGTTGGAAAAAAAAGCATTTTTGCTCAAGCAACTGTATTTTCTCTAGAACTGCACACATAGTAAGCAGTCACACTACATTTTGGCTTATTGGGTAAAAAGTCATTAACATTACTGAAGTAATTCTGTTTGCAAGTAATGTTTGAATATGATTTTGATTCCTTAAAATATTTTTTGGTTATAATCACATCACATTACAATTATAAAATCTGTATGTAAACATCTGTTTTTTACTGGAATATACATGACATTTTTGTGCTACAAAGTTCCATACAAATGAGCTTTATGCTATCAAAAGTCTAAAGCTTACACAAATATTACATTAAAAGTTAAACTTAAGTGACATAAAGTAATGTCTGGAGTTTGGAAATACATTAAGTGCTATATTTTTATTTGTTAATAAAAAGTTACTGGGAGAAAAAGTTACTGGTACAATTTTAGAAATGTAAAAGATCAGTAGCTTTTTCTCATATTTAACTTCTCTCAGCTCCAACCACACACTCTAAATATATGCAAACATTTGGGTTCTCAGCTAAATATCAAAAGTCTTTCCCAAGTTTTTAATGAGCTACATATTTGATTTGGGACTTTAAACATTTTGATGAAAATGCCAATTCTAATAACATAATATTTTTATTGCTTTTTAACATACAAATATAGTATCAAATGATGGTAATGTTTTTTCACAATTTAGTTCTTTTTGGAAGCTCTTGATATAGAAAATATTCTCTAGCAAATGAAAAAGTTATTTGTAGACTAGTATAAATAACTTTTCAATTTATTAACAGTCAACAAAATGCAAAAAAAAACCCACACAATGATATGCATCTGCTAAACATTTAATCAAATGAATTGGTAAATAAAAATATTAAAATAATTTAATCCCAAATTTTTTGTAGATATCAGCAATTATAATACAATTTTAATTATTGAAGGTTACTCTGTAAATAGCCCAGTACAAGTACAATGAAGTGATTTAACTATTCACTTTCTTTTTTATTCTGTTTAAATCTTTATTGTTGAAAGTATTATATATGTCCCCTTTTTTCTCCATTGTCCTCTTCTAGCCTCCCCCACAACCCCATAAATAAAGCCAAAATGTGGGATGTTGAATCCGAGTTCATTTGTTGTCTTGCGAATTCAGCAGAACTGAAGTTTATTGAGAGCATCCATACGAATTAAAGTCTATTGGTCCATGTGCAGAGCCCCACATGACCATAAGCCACCTGGGTGAAGTGGAGCCCATCTCCTATCATAGGAGCACCCAGTGCAGCTGGGGAGGAGGGAGACATTCACTTTTTTATTTATATGCTTGTTAGTTCTTCATTGGTCCTTTCAAAGAATTTTGGCTTAGCAACATCCTTGGGATTGGTTTTTACTTCTTATTATCTTGTGATTGGTTATCTGCAAGCTGCCTGTCTTAGCAATATCCATACATTTTAAAGTTTATGCCTCTCCTGCACACCCTTCCTTCCCCACCCAGTTGGGGTGTCTTAGTAACTCTGCCTAGTTGGGTTCTTGGGTTTTAGTTTCCCTTCCCATGGTCCTGCCCCTATCTACCTAGCTTCCCTCTGTCTCCTCATAACTATTCATTTAAAAAAGGTTTTCATTTAATCAATTTATTGCTATAATTCACTGCAAGTAAGTGCTACTTTGTCAGTTTATAAAAAAAGGCTTTTCTTTTTTAAATTAAATTTATTGGCGTGACATTTGTTAATAAAATTATATCAAACACACAATGCAAAGTAAAGATGATGTATTATAGAATTGTACACTTAAAATCTTTATAGTTTTGTTTCTTCTTCTAAAGCAACTCAGAAATGTCAACATGAAAAATGTATAAACTGCCCTAGCTGGTTTGGCTCAGTGGATCCCAAGTTTGAACCCAGTCAAGGGCACATATCTGGGTTGGAGGCTAGATCCCTGGCCCTGGTCAGGGAGCATGCATTGATATGTGTCTCTCACATTGGTGTCTCTCTCTCTCCTTTCCACTCTCTCAAAAAATAAATGGAAAAATATCCTCAGGTGAGAATTAACACACACACACACATACACAAAGTACAAACCTGCAGAGAATTTTTATGAGTTTATTTGAGTCAAAGTGATATCAATTGTCAGAAAGCAAAATCTCAATAGATTGAGAAAATACTCTGGAGAATAGCTGTTTTACGGCTTATTTTATACTAGAGGCCCGGTGCACGGATTCATGCACTGGTGGGGGCGTGGCCTGTGGAGATTGACACGCTGTGGAAGCACACTGACCACCAGGGGGCAGCTCCTGCGTTGAGCATCTGCCCCCTGGTGGTCAGTATGCATCATAGAGACAGGTCGACTGGTCGTTTTGGTAATTCTGCTGTTCAGTCACTGGGCTTTTATATATATAGACAAAGCATTACTGCTTTCTCTTGTGGTCTATCATTAGGCTATAGCAATTGATATCAAGAATGCTTTTTCCATGCCTACATTTTCCCTTCATATCTGGAGGATATGAAACCAGGCTTTACATCCTTTTCAGTGACTGTAGTCTCTCTCTCACTCTCTCTCCATCTTTCCTTCCCTCCTTCCCTCCCTCCTAGACAGATCTGTCTTCCAGAAGCTTTTTAGTGTATGCTTTTCACCTGAACAAAGTTCTGACACAAAGAAGTACCCACGGTCTGAGTCACAGCTTGAGATGGGGAAAAGGGAAAAATCCAGAGAAGAAACACAAAATAATCTCTCAAAATTGTTCTGCCATCTACACATATTTCAGGACTTCTGCATTCAAGTAAACACTCTTTAAATGTTTTTCCAGAGAAGTCACTAAGGGTAGGTAAAGATTGCTGTTGCAACTTTAATTTAATATTAAAAAAACAACAACTAACTTTTTACCCTACTTGTTTAGATATTAACCATAATTAAGTAAATGTTTCTATTACTTATCAAGAACACTATCTACATATAATTATGATGGCTTCCATACAAGACAAATAAATTGTAAATCAAGTTCTGCTTTGAGTGTCTTCCCCCTGGTCAGTGCACGTCATAGCGACCGGTTTTTCCACCATTCGGTCGATTTGCATATTAGCCTTTTATTATATAGGATATTAGAATAAAAAGAGATGACATAAGGGAGTTGCATGAAATCCATTGGTGGTAAATGATGGAGGTGGGAGAAAGCAAGTGAAGGAATCTCTGAGATTAAATAAACAGTAAAAGAGAGGCACATGCCTCTTTTACATTGGAGGGTATAGCATAGTTAATAATTAACACTTACAGCACATAGAGTTGGTATTAGGAGAACAAGATAATAATGAGGGGGCTCTGTGGTCTCCCGCTCTGGTGCAGTGGGTATACCTGAAGGGTCTAGAAAAAAGGGTTTACTCTGACATTCCAAAGGTATGTTATCTTAGATGCAAAAAGACAATAGGCAGGCTCATTTGAAGTAAAGATTTACCTTTGTTAAGGAAGCTATAGGCCTAACCCCTGTGACTCACTTTTAGTTAGGAATTGTTATGTTCAAACCGTCCTAAGTGGTTAATTTCCATTACTGAGTTGTAGAGCCTATCAGGCAGGTCTTCCCTGAGCCTGTCAGGTTTAGTATGTGGCCCCTTTTGCCCCCACAGAAATAAATACATACTAAGATATCATAGGCTTCTTTGTACTTTTGTTGTAATAAATAAATGTTCTAAGCAATGGGCTTTATGAAAAAACTAGTGTCCCAGTGCATGGATTCATGCACATTGAAAGGAAATTAATTAGAAGAAATATTTTAATATTGCTATTCACATCTTGCTAATGAAAAGAAAATAGGATTCTACCGAGTCTCCCATCTACCTACTCTAGGACTTCTGTGAGGATCAAATGAGATGAGGCATGGAAAAACGCTTCACAAACATTTGGTTAAATTGTAAAATGTTTGCATCTGGCTATAAAGCAAGTCGGATTCCTGGGCTGAAGAAACTCCAAGGAGGCTACTTTAGGGAGAGGAAGCTGGGCATTGCTATGTCATTACCGGGCACCCACAGCCACCATTTTCAGGCTGGGCTGGGCTGAGGGCTGCATTTTGTGCCATGGTGTCTTGGCAGCATTGGCTGCAATTTGGTGGGGTGTCGCTCTGGGGTAGGGGTGGGGCCTGTGTCCCACTTGGGGGAAGCCAAGTGTTGGTTTATCGTGCCAGGTCCCTGGTGCCGTTTATTTTTAAATGACCAATGTGTATCATAGCAGTTCCTGCATTGATCATCTGTCCCCTGGTGGTCAGTGTGGATCATAGCTACCAGTCTGACAGATGGAGACTTAGTTATATATATATATTTAAATATGAACTTTAAAAACACAGCAAGCCTTAGTTAATATAATTACCAAATATGTTTCCTGGTGGTTTAGAGTGCAAATGGTGGTGGTGAAAGGGAAAAAAAAGTTAAATTAAAACAAAAACAAACAAAACAAAAAAACATTGGATAGTAGAGAGGAAAAGAATAGCAGAGATCAAAGAATTTTAACTTAGTGATTATAACTCCATCAGATTTATGCAAATGTAAAATAGCCAATGCTGACAAAAAAAATGCCGTAGGGTACTGAACAAGTTTTATATTCAAGTCATATTAGAAAAAGAGAAAAATAGAGGGAAGCAAGTTTGAAAATAAAGGCAAATTGCATAATGACTACCAGTCCAGACTGAGAGTGGGCATTCTCCAATTGTTGGCTATGAGTAATCAACATCCTCAGTTCACAAGGGCAACTTTTGTTTAAAACAATATTTAAATGAAAAACAAAGACACTGTCAGTTGCTGCCATCAATGGAGATCCGAAAAAAATGAAAAACTATTTTTTATCACTGACATCTTATTATTTAAAACTGGCATTGCACTGTAGGCTAAAATTTTTAGTTGGCTAAAATCGTTGAAACCAACTTAATTTAACTTGTATCATTTTAATTTCCACCAAGCTTCCTGAAGTAACTTTAGCCAACTAAATTCATTTGAATGGTGCCAGATGAGATAATGCTACCAGACTGCAGGGTAAACAAGAGCAGTACAGAGCATTCAAGTGAATTTGGATATTCCAGACTTTGGTACCATAGAACAAGAACCCCAGTGGTGTAGTAGCATTAATAAAGTATTGAGTCTCTATGGGCAAAGTGAAAATGGTATAAATCAACTGTTCAAATCAGTTAACCCATGCAAACAGCTATGTTAGGTGTTGCTGATAAAGTAGTGAACAGCAAAAAGGAGGTTCAGTTCCTGCCTTATCATACTTATATTATAAGGGAAAGAGAAATAAAGCCAACAAATAAATATATGATATGGCTTTTAGAAGGTATAAATGCTTGGTAGAAGTTATTATAAAAGTCAAATGGTGTAGATATATTGTTCAGAAAAGTGATACTTAAGCAGGAGACTAAAAGAAGGAAGAAAATATGCTATGGGGACACTTCTGGTGTCCCAGTCAGAAGGCAAACCAAGGATGCATTTCTCACAGGGAGCCTCCTAAATATCTTCAAAAAGCAGCAAACGGTGAGTGAGACTGGATTTACTCTAAAAACAATTAGGTAGGTGTGCCATGTGATTCCTCTTCCACTGAAGCATAGAGTAGGAGCAAGATTGAAGCACAGAGTAGGAGTAGGATTGTTTGACATTATCTGAACATTCATTGTGCCTGAAACTTATCCCATTTTCCTGAACACCTTGCTGCTTCCATGAAAGTTATTGGAACTGCAAAATCAGTACAAATAGTCAGTAGCTCTAAGGATCATTAGAAAAAATATGGATTTTCCAAAAGATAGACTATATCATTAGTGAGTTCTATTTGGAAGTGTGGTCTTTTGAAACAAAGATAATTATGTGTCACGTTCGACTTACTGCTAACTATATTCAGGCAAATGGCATTTGGGGTCAAATTATGTGGACTGTCTTTATTATTCTGAAGGTCTGGCTTTCTTTTCTATAGAATTGGCCTGACTTGGAACCATATGCTTTGAAATATCAGACACTTATAAATGTTTAGATTCAAAGTAAAATATGCTCATTTTTATCCAGATGTTTGGTGTCATCTAAATATACCATTTGTTATGATACTTGCTGACTTGATTTTAAAATTCATAACATACTATAGAGGCTAAGTGCACAAATTCATGTACCAGTGGGGTCCCTCGGCCTGGCCTGCAGGATCAGGCCGAAACCAGCTCTCCAACATCCCCTAAGGGGTCTCAGATTGTGAGAGGGCACAGGCCAGCAGAAGGACACCACTGGTGCACAATCAGGGCCAGGGAGGGACACGGGAGGTTGGCCAGCCAGGTAGGAACCGCAGGAGGGCTCCAGGACACATCTGGCCCATCTTGCTCAGTCCTGATTGGCCAGACCCCAGCAGCAAGCTAACCTACCAGTTGGAGTGTCTGCCCCCTGGTGGTCAGTGCACGTCATAGCGAGTGGTTGAGTGGCCTTAGCATGTCATTAACATATTACACTTTGATTGGTTGAACAGACAACCAGACACTTAGCTTATTAGTCTTTTATTATATAGGATGAGTTCCATGTAATTTAGTGGCAAGAACTTTAGACAGAGTTAAGTGACAGACATTCAAGATCAGGTCTTCTACAAATTAAGTTGATGCAGCCATGCTATAAATACATTTTAAACTATTTTTTCTTCATTTATATACTATATAAGGAATAAATAATATGTAATTAAAAACTAAAGGAATGCAGTTATTTTCCTCCTTAAAGAGTTATTTTAAAGAATGAAGGAATAATATATGAAAGTGTACTTGAAAATTGTAAAGCACTTTCAAGTAAAAGTTAGATGATTTAAACTGGCATTTCAATGTGAATATAGGAAACCATTCTGTTAAGTAAATATGCCAATATGTCATTCCACTGTATTGGATTATTAAATTATCATTATTTTTCAGAAAAATGAAATACTTTCATTTATAATAATCTCATATTATCTACTTTAATTCTGCATGCTGCGAGTTTTAGTGAACAGATTGTTCACCTCATCATGCCCACTATCTCATGGATTTGTGACAAAAAGGAATGAAGTTATATAATTATGAAGCTATATATTTATGTTTAATAGTTACTTTGTTCTTAAAGGCAAAGGCTGAAAAGCCATATTTTTTTCTATGCCACTTCAGAAATCTACTGTGCTAAAAGCAATGTGGGGTAATTAATAAAAATATC
This sequence comes from Myotis lucifugus, assembly GCF_000147115.1. NCBI lineage: Eukaryota > Metazoa > Chordata > Mammalia > Chiroptera > Vespertilionidae > Myotis > Myotis lucifugus. The sequence continues at coordinate 416,232 of NW_005871207.1, read as the reverse complement.
TAAGCAGATAAATTTGCTACTTTCTACAAGTCAGGCAAACTAAGGAATGAAGAAATAGCAATCATCATAGCGGTTACTACCTAAGTAAGTTGTAATTATTAATCAATTAGTAAAACTTAATTAAACTCATTTGAAATATATAATATACTTGTATATTTTATTTATTATAAATATAAAAAATATAAATATATAAATATATGTAATGGATCATTAGTCAGCCTTAGAGAAGGGAATCCTGCAATCCTGCCATGTGTGACAACATGAATGAATCTGAAAGTCTCTGTGCCAAGTGAAATAAGTCCATCATAGAAGGATAAATGCCACCATCCCACTTGTATGAGATACCTAAAACAGTCAAACTCATTGAAGCAGGGAGTAGAATGGTAAATTGCCAAGAGTTGGGGGAAGGAGAAAATGAGGAGTTGTTCAATGGGTATAAAGTTTCAGTTCTGCAAGATGCATTAAGTTCCAATATCTGCTATACAACATAGAGAATATAGTAAACAATACTTCATTGTACACTTAAATATGTGTTAAAAGAGTAAATCTAATGGCAATATTTCATGCTAAGTGTTTCTACCACAATTAAAAAACAACACAAAAAATACCTACATTGGTCTATCAGTATAAATGTGCTATTAAAGCTAAATATCTTGATTTATTCTTAAGGGGACATTTGTTTTCCTATTATCACCATGTTTATAATGGATTCACTAAGTTAGTATCCTATAAAATAAAAGCATAATATGCAAATTGACCGAACTACCGAACAACGCAAGGACCATCTGGACAACCATCCAGATGACCACGAGACCATGCTATGACCCCCACTGATGCCAAGCCAGCCAAGGTGGGTACGATGCGATTGGTCGGGGGCCCAGCCATTGTCCCATGATCACCGCACAGAGGGAGGCCCAGGCCACTGGCTGGCAGGGTGATCAATAGGGGGGCTCCATGGGCTCCATGATCACCTCAAAGAGGGAGGCCCAGGCCACCAACTGGCAGGCTATGGTGGGTGAGTGGGGCCTCTCTCTGCAAGAGAAGCCTGGGTTCTGGGTGCTGGCAGCCAGAGGGAAGCCCGGGTCCTGGGTGTTGGTGGGAAGCCGGTGCAGGCAGCCAGGGGAAGGAAGGCCTACTCTTGCAGAATTTCGTGCATCGGGCCTCTAGTTTATAATAAATATATATGGCCCAGTTTTCAAAGTTTATAATTTTGTAAATATATACAACTTCTAAAGATAATCTGTTCTGATTGTAGTAACAGAAAGGGGAATGGATTAATTTTGTTTTTTTTTTATCATACACTGGGAAATGTTTGAGGTGTGGTATTCATAGAAAAAAATGTATGTTTATTTTTAGAGTTATTGGAAAAACCTTTTCTCTGCATGTAAAGATATAAAGACTAATGACATAATCCCCCCCCCCCCCCATGCTGGAGACAGACAATGCATTTTTTTCAGGTATTGTGTTCCTTAGCTGGTTGTTTGACTTAGAGATGAGCACATGGCCCTATTGAAGACATTAAGAGCAAAAGTATGTATTTCTGCTGGAGCAACCTGGGGATGATATTCCTTTCAGTGGACTTGAAAGTAGTAGGATGTATGTCTGGAGGAGCTGAATATGGAAACTGAAGATGAAGCCAACATGGAGGAGAGCAGAGACACTGACTGCTGGTGCTACCCTTTGAGCTTATTGGTCAGATCACCACAAAAGGAGTTTCACTGAGGACTGTTTTGATATTACATAACTTTTAACTTACATGACTTTGGACTGAGTTGTCTGTTGCTTAAATAAAAGAGTCTATAATGGTGTTATTTAGAAATTACTATTAGAACAGGTATCAAAAGGTTTCTGCAAACCTATTCTAAGAAATATATTAAACACAGTGGCTAAAGGACTGCATTTCCAGTCTTTTCGTTAACTACCTATCTTCGGAAATATGGTTCTGGCCCTATTACTAGTACTTCACTTACTAACAGTGTTTTTTGGTGAATCCCTTAATCTCTCCTAAACTCTTATTCATATTAATTTTCACTTCAATTTCATTTCCTCTCTCCCCTTAAGGGATTGTTTATAGGATTGAATGCACATAGGCTTTACACTTACTCTTCCTGTAGAATTTTCTGTTCTTTTATAATATCTTAGCTTTTGTCTCCTGTCTAGACCCTGTGTTTCCCCAGCACACATATCCACATTCTGAAATGACCATTATTCTACTTAAAAAGCATTTAGTCTTATAATTTTGAAAATCTTCAAGTTAAAATATTGCATATAGTGTTTACTCATTACTCTGACCATTTAAGCAATTATTAATTGTAATTGCCAATTATAAAACAATAAAAATACTATATTGTGCCAAAAATTCTCTTCTTTTTGGCACTTACATTTCTATTTTTCTTGTCACTTTTCTAATCGCTTAGATTTTAGAATCTTTCTAGCTCATAGGATCAAGCACATTCCCTATATCAATTTTTATCTAATTTTAATTAGTAGAAATAATTAAGGGACAGAGATTGTAGTTTCTTTCTGGGTTATGTTCTTTCTGAGTAAAATTAAAAGATGATAAAATTTATAATGCATTGATAAATTTAAATTGAATTTGAAGAAAATATAATAGCCAATTATGCTCATGCTCAAGTTCAAACAACCACAATTAAAAGTAAAGCTAAATTTTTATTTTTGGTATCTTTATAATTAGACTAGAAGCCCAGTGCACAACATTTGTGTACTGAAGGGGGGTGCCCTCAGCCTGGCCTGCACTCTCTTGCAGTCCTGGACCCCTCGAGGGATGTCCGTCGTCTGCCTGCCAGCAGGGAGCAGGCCTAAGCTGGCAGGTGGACATCCCCCGAAGGGTCCTTAGTGCTGCTGCAGAGGCGGGAGAGGCTCCCACCACTGCTGCTGCACTCGCCAGCTGTGAGCTCGGCTTCTGGCTGAGCGGCGCTCACCCTGTGGGAGCGCACTGCATTGAGAGGCTGCCCCCTGGTGTTCAGTGCACATCATAGCGACCGGTCATTCCACTGTTTGGTTGATTTGCATATTGGCCTTTTATTATATAGGACTAGAGGCCTGATGCACAAAATTCATGCAAGAGTAGGCCTTCCTTCCACCGGCTGCCAGAACCAGCTTCTCTCCGGCACCTGGAACCCAGGCTTCCCTCACAGCCCTAGCTTTGTCCGGAAGGTCATCCAGAAGGTCTAATTAGCATATTACACTTTTATTATTATGGGTAGTTGGTTACTTATAAAACTATTCTTCTTAATGTAAGTCATTTTATAAGATTATTCCTGTCATTTACTTCTCTCCATAGTCATCTGATCTATATGGAAACATTTACAAACTAAAAACTATAACCATCAATAGACCAGTGGGAAAGAAGTTGATACACATATACATTAGAATATTGCTCAACTATTAAAAAGAATATTTTACCATTTGCAACAATGATGGAGCAAAAGGGTATTATGCTAAGTGGAATAAGTCAGAGAAAAACAAATACCATGATGTCACTTACATGTGGAATCAAAGCACAAAATAAAGGAACAAACAAAAAGGAAACAGACATATAATACAGAGGACAAATTGATGGTTGCCAGAGGAAGAGGAATTCCAGGGCTGGATGTAAAAGGTGAAGGGATTAAGAAGTACAAATGCGTAGCTAAAAAATAGTCACGAGGCTTTAAACTTCAGCATAAGGAATGTAGTCGATAACATTGTAATAGCTATGCATGGTGCTAGGCAGGTACTTGAATTAATGAGGGGATCACTTTGTAAACATATAATTGTCAAAAACATTTTTTAATCAGAAAAAAATAAATGAAAATTTTAAAAATTCCAGGATTTATTTACATTGGCAGGCAATAATAATTAAACGGCATATTACATATTTTTAATCCTTATTCTGTTTAATTTTTTAGCAGTATGTAATATTTATAAAATTGGAAAAATGCAACAGTAATAAACTGAAATCAAAAATAAAATGATTTTCATAACCTATTCTATTTCCTTAAGTTTGGGCAAAAATATTATTTGCCCAAAAGAAAATCATTGTTATTTATTATTGTTAGGGTCAATTAACAAGTGAAAATACTTCAAATGGGAAAAGAAGAGGGGCTCATAGTGAATTTCTTTGTCTGAGTGGGTTCCTTATGAAGTGTTAACATTTCTTATTGGAAAATCCAACCAAATAGAGAGAGCACCTCCAAACACAAATGTGGGATTCCTGTGCTCTGCTTAGTTACTAAATTGATAATGTAAGATTAGTGGGGGGAGAAGTAAATGCAAATTTTAAATATAGAATTTTTATAGTGATTATATTTTATAATTCTAGGAAATATGAATATATATTATTAGGTTTTGTATATTTTCTGTTAGGAAAAATGTAGTTTTTATTTGGTGCTTATTCTCTGTAATTAAAGAGAAGAACAAGCCATCTATTAAAGCTGCAAATGTCTCAGATATATGCACTGTAGGTTACTGCTCAGATAGGAAAAGATAGCTTCTTAGGTACTATGTGAATAAAATGACAGAATCTAAATTTAAAAAAAAGTTTGAAAAGTTATATATTTTCTCTTAAACTAGTACTTACAATCAAAATTGGTAGTAATAGCCCTAGCCGGTTTGGCTCAGTGGATGGAGTGTTGGCCTGCGGATTGAAGGGTCCCGGGTTCAATTCCGGTCAGGGGCATATGCCTAGGTTGTGGGCTCGATCCCTGGTGGGGGGTGTGCAGGAGGCAGCCAATCTATGGTTCTCATCATTGATGTTTCTATCTCTCTCTCCCTCTTCCTTCCTCTCTGAAATCAATAAAAAAATATATTTTAAAAAATTGGTAATCATATATTTTTGAAAAGAAAATAATATAACACCTGTGTGTTTGTATATGTGTATATGTACGCATATACATATGCATCATATAAAACACATATTACATTTCATACATATATAGATATATAGTGTCGTAAGTGTTTCCTTCCACGTCCTGCGTGGTTCAGGGTTCGGGTCTGGAAGTGGAGCCGCACACAAATGAAATAGAAAAGACACAAGATAATTTGGGAATATTGGGGGACCAGGCGAGCAAGTCCAACTCAAGAGGAAGGACTTCCTCCGGTGCTCAGGCCTCACCAAGCTTTTATAGTGAGAGGTAAACAAGGTAGTGATTACCATAGTTACACAGTTCTTGTGAGTTTCACTTGTTTTGACCATGGTTACACTTCCTGCACTTCCTCATCCCATTAGCTTTCCCAGATAAGATCTAGGGAGTGTTATAAGGTCAAGCCTAATTATGCTAAGAGGACTGTGCCCTTTAAGCTAGGACTTGTTTGTGACTTTGCCAGCAGGCCAGTCTGAGGCTTAACCCTATATCAGTTTCCCACAACATAGATATAAAACATAAGCCATATCATATTTCTGTACTGAATTGACCATTCTATTAAGATTGGCACTGAACTTTACTTAGGTTCTTCATTGAATGATACTAGAGAAAACTCACCAAATGTTTAAAATAATTAATAAAAATAATAAAGAGAAAAACAATGTTTGTTATATTCACCCTATCATTGTCTTAAAATACAACATGAAATATTGTCACTGACTGGGCTACTTTTTTACAGTTATACAACTTTCCATACAATGGAAGACAACAAAGAAACAATAATAAGCCATTATTATTAGACATTTGCCATATACTCATTCCTGCACTTTGCTGTGAATAATACATTTTATAATATTACTTGCAAGTCTCCTTTCACTAAAACTAACAAAATCAAAATTTATGTAGATCATTCATAAAGGGCACCTAATTAGCCATCTTTAAACAAATTACATTAGCCAGGGAAAAAGACATTCATGCTCTGCCTCCTGCCCATGTTTAGAGCCCTGGTGTCACTTTGTATAAAGTGCATATTGAGTGATCACACAATCAGTGAGCTAATTGTTTCTACACTGAGAAGTTCATACTTAATCCTTGAGCTCAGGCATCACTATTAGTGCACAATTGAGCCAAGCGAGTGCCTAATGAAATTATTATGCAATACACTCCATACTAATTTTACGAAATCTGCAGTCAGCCACAAGGAAAAACTTTACATATATATATAGACAACAATTAGTATATCAAGTCTTTAAAATCTTCTAAAACAAAGAAATAGAACAAGTTTTAAGCTGTAATTATACATGTATCTTTATATAAAAATATACTAATCGGGAAATTGCATAGCATGATGAACAAGTGAATAAAAGGTTTTATCCGAAAGGCTAATTTCATGTACATAATTTCAAAATTTCAGCTTAGCTCATTAAAACTTAGGACAAATCTTGGCATTATTACAATGTTTTCATATGCAAAATGTATACACACTATAACAGCTGACAGCTCAATTTTGAAAATAAATGTATTTTAATAAACACTACATTTATAATTATTCAAAGGGTGTTTATACATTTTGGGGACACTCTATATGTAAAATTAATATTAAAGTCTATTTTTAAATATCAAATTTCCAGGAACTGCTGTTTAAAGTATATAATTTTTAATTTTATAAATGAAATTGCATAGAGAACCTATAAGTTATTCAGGAGTATTTAAAAAATGATCTTTTCTTGAAATTTTAACTTATTTTTCCAAGTACATAAAGCGTATCATAAGTACAGATTTTTCCCCTCTGTTAATTTTATAACCTTTCTTCATTAGATTATTACCTGCCCTTTGTCAATAGCTCCACACAATGAACTGTTCCCCGCCCCCCCGCCCCCAGCAAAGGCAGTTTTATAAATGGCTTTTGTAAAGGTTGTCTGTTGTTATGTTGAGAATAGATAGCTATTTGTAATCCCAAAGCCCAGCAATAACATTAATTCTAAACTAAAGGTTGGAACCATAAATTTTTCCAATATACCCTGCAGGAAGAGGAACTTTGCAATCAACAAAATGAAAACAATAATGCTATTTCATAACTTTTTATTTTATTATAGAAACATTCTAAGGTAATATATGGCACATGCAGGAAAATATGCTGTGGGCTTAGCATATTTCTTTATAACTTTATGTATAATTGTTATTATAATGGAATGACATATGATTTTCATACCCACACTTCAAAAATTGATATTTCTGAATTAAGCAAATTATTTCAACATTCTTCATTTTGACATTTTGTTAATAATTTCTCATTTAGTAGATTCAATTCCAAGCATCTCTTTGATGTAAATTAGACTTGGAGAAACTTAATATATATAAAGTCATTACAATAGTCCAACCTAATAGCATTATCTTAGTTTTAATACTCTCCAGAATGTCATTAATATATTCAGCTACCAATAAATACTTACCTCAGTTGGGATCATAAGCTACGTGACTATTGCTACTTTTTCAACTTCACCTATTTTGCTAATATTAAGAAAAGGTACAAAGTTGTTGAACATGACATATAATATCAGTTAACTCCAATATCAGGCCTAGAGATATTCCTTATGATTTTCCTCCGCATTTAGGATCGTGTGCAGATTTCCAAGGCTCAAGTGAGAAATTTTATAGAATTTGAACTCTTAAATATGCTGCAGTTAGCATGTTAAGATTTCTTTTTTGTGTTTATATAAACTTAAAATATGTGACCATAAGGTTATTTGAAATACACAGCCCAAGTGTTTTTGACTCTCTATCACGAATTGAGGTCTATATCCCCTCTCCTAGGTTATAACTGACATCCCCAATAGTGTACAAGTAATACTTTGTGACTTCTGAGACTGTCATAAAAGGCCTTGCAGCTTCTGCCCTGTGCTGTCTTCTTCTCTTTGATCCTTGAGCCACCGTGTAAAAAGTTCAACTACTCTGACACTTTCATGAGATGAGAAAGCCCAATCCATAAGAGCTCATGTGTAGCCACTCTGGTTTAGAGTTCCAGTTGAGCTCAGTCTTTGATTCATCACAACACAGACACCAAGAAACTGAAGAATCTGAAAGGTGATTCCTGCCCCTAGTTATGCTCAGGCATTTAAGTCTTCCTAGCTGAGGCACCAGGGCGGAGGAAGACAAGTCATTTCTCTCCAAATTCCTGACAGAACTGAAGTACTTAAAGAAAATAGTTGATCAGATTTACCCATATAAATATCTGATACTTCAAATATTTTATATGTTTCAAAACTACTTGGACCTGCAGTAAACAATATGTGTTATATAATAAATAGATAAATTATGTATCCTATTTTTAAACCTTAGATTAAACTTTTATACCTAAATCACATAGAATATAACTCTGGGTCTAGAGCAGAACATATTGTGTTTTTATTTTCTGTGCAAAAGTAGAGAGGTTCAGATGACAGAAATTTTAAGAATAGAAAGTAGATTCATGGTGGTTAGATTTGGGGAGTCCAAACATCCTCATATCATGAAGTACTAAGGCAAGAGATATTATGTGTGCTTGTTAAACAAGAAAAGGGAGTTTAGAATGTTGGTTACACTGTAGTGTCAACAGACAATAGAAGTGGAGGTAGGTAATGTTGCTAATAAGTCAGATCTCTATATATTGCTTCAGAAAAATAAGAATCTAATATTGATAAATCAACAAATAGAGCTAGTTGTATATTTTCCAAAAGACATAGTTCCCCTCAAATAATGATATGCATATCTAGTTAATAGAAATTGTCTTTTTGAAGAACAAGAGAAAGTCTAGAGAAGGATTAGACAGAGGACTTGTTTTTGTTGTTAGCTTTTCTATATAATATATGAATTTTTAATCATATCCATGTATTTTCTTGATAAATACTTGTAGTTGGTAATCAAAGGAAATAAATTGAATTTATGATTATTAGGGACGAAGAGAAGTTCACTTAAGGTATGACAGTAAAAGTGCAAGTATAGTGCAAGAAGAATTACAATGACGCTAATAGAGAACATGGAAACTAATTATTTAAAGGCTGAGGTAAATAAAAACAAACAAACTATAAAGTAAAAGACTAGGATACAGAGACACTGTTTACCTAAAATCCAGTAAAAGTCAAAGAGAGGCCAGGAAGTGATAAGTTTAATGGAGTAAATGATTTGGTTATAGAAGTTGGAAGGTAGAGTGAGCACTGTGTATATTAATATGGCAGTTTTCTATTTAGTAGTGATTGCAAACAAATGAAGTATGCTTTTTAACAAAGATATAGATATTACTTTTTTTTTAAGATAACATGATTATATTCCTGGAACAGCTAGAGGAAAATAAAAACTTAGGAGTACTAATGAACAAGTTCGGTAAAGTGGCAAGTTTTAAGAATAGAAAATCACATTTTTTTAATTTACAATTTTGAAAACAAGTCTTTTGAAACACAATATATGCATAGAAAAGTGACATTAATTCTATATACCAAATAATCAATAGTATCTACCTTCATGCATTAGGAGTAATTAATATGTGATTTTTTCTTTATTTTTCTTGTTTTCTATAATAAACGGGATTTCTTTGTAAAAAAATGACATGATTTTTGCATGACATATTATTGTGAAAAAATACATAATGACATTACATACAAAGAAAATACTGAGAAAGAAGTAAATAATAACCAAGTCAGTGTCAGTTGGGTAAGAGGGGGAACAAATTACGAAGAGGACTATGTGGGTCAAACGGAGGTTCTAAAATTATGAAAATATAGAACGCAAAGGCACAGAGAATTTACAAAATGAAAGTCAATTATTAATTTCTAATTCTGAAAAATCTATGCTGGTGATGCTGATGAAAGAATTTTTAGAAATAACAGAAAATAACTATAAAAATGCTAATATATTATAAAGTTTATCAGTTAGATGTTCTTGTTATACATTATAAATTTTTTTTTTTCCTGAAGAAAAGTGGTTACTTTCTGAATACATTTTCTTGATTTAGTCCTGATACAAAACCGCAGTATAAGGACAAATAATTAGAAAGCAATCTTGAAATTGGATTACACATAACCTCAATTATAAAAGAGCAGTTTGCAAGGGATGTAAAGAATTGCAGTTTTAAAGCAAATAATTTCCAGAAACTCAAACTATTTATGTACTATTTGCTAAAATTTATCTTTCTGAAGTTTTCCCTTTATTGTCTTGGCTTTGTGACACCATTTACAACTCTATGTTTGCAATTTCTCCTCTCCCACTTTACCCATTCCAAAGCTGACAGCTCAGAAGTATAACAACTACAGGAACAACGGTCAATAATTGGTGCCTCTGCTGTAAAAGAGAATGACTCTAAATACTGTTCAACATGTATTTGTGCACATAAGGTAGATGCTAATGATCTGATTTGAATAAAATTGCAGGAGACACAAATTATTTCTTTTAGGTAATAGATGATTCAAATTAATTCTAATGATAGAGAAATATGAGATTAAGTTACATAATTTATAAGGAGTTATAAATTATTGACTTTCATTGCTGTAAAAGATTCTATTCCTATCTAAGTATTCATGTAAAAAATTTATTTAGCAGTTATATTTATGAAAATTAAATAGGCCTTCTTGTATCAGTATAAGCAATATTGGTCCATGGACACAGAAACTAATTTTAAAAGAGCTCTAGTGACTCATTAAGAGTTGTGTATCTAACTGAATATTATTATTAAAAAATATTTATTTAAAAAAATTTAAAGTAACTTGTATTATTTGGGTCAAATTTTTCCCATTAATAAGCTCAACTCAGAAAAAATTTAAGCACACAAAATTATTTTTTAATTTAAATATATATTTAACATTTGCATAGGTGTAACATAAATATTAAATAATGTACAATCAAAGACTTTCAACATATTATTACATATTTTATTGGTAAAGTTTAATTGAAATGAACTAAAATTAAGCTCAGTCATAAATTTTATTTTTAATGAGATGGTAGTGGGTATAAAATCACAATGGGGTTTAGAGATCATTAGATTTATTGAATAATAAAACAATTTTATATTAAAAATATTTTCATTATATCTAAGATAATTTGTGTCATTAAGAACAACATCACATCATGGCATTTTATGTTGGCATAGTGTTTCCTAATATGTTTGGGATTTCAGAACCAAATAATATAAAACTCTTGTTATTTCAACTTTAGTTTCCTCATTATAATTTTATTCCACATATTAGGTTGTCATATTATTGTATCTATAACATTAAAATGTTAAAATGTAACCAGTCATTTAATATCATTGTTTGAAAATTACTTATAAAACATAGTTTTAATATATATTTGCCAATCAATAAACCGAAATCAAGAGTATTAAAATATTTCTTCTTTAGCTGTAAATATTTCTGTATCTAAATATAAATTAAAATGTAATATATATAAAAAACTATAATGATTTTATTCTAAATTTAATAGGAAATATATTTCAAAAATATAAAAACATACTTATACAGTTGTTTGGAGTCAAATCTTATACTTTTTCTTACTAAATGACAAAATATAGGTTATATAACCAGGAAACATTATTTAGGCACATATTTTTATGTATGTGCATAAAACACACCTATAGAAACACATACTATTATGAATTTATATGTCTTCATGTGCATATTTACTTACATATGATCATTTGTGTATTATTGAATAAAGTCTGTATATAGTGCTTAAATTCTTCATTATTGTCATTTCTTGATTTGGCAGATCTTTTTATTTAGTTATCTTTCACAGTGTTTTCTCATTTTACACTTAGTTATGCTTTTGAAGAGTGCTATACAGTTAATCCCCATTAAATACCTGCTTTCTAACCATACACTCTTTTCCTTCATATTATCTCTTTGAAAATATTTTATTTTAGGACAAATAGAAAACTACAAAATTTATTTTTAATTTATTAATTATTTGTTGAGATGTTTGTGGTGTTTCCTTTGTGAAGCTCAGTGGTGGCTGAATGAAATAAGTGAAATAGAGAAGTAAATTCATTAAAGTGCCAAGCCTTGAAAATTTGATTAATAAAAATACCTTGCATACTAGTTAAATAAATAAATTAAATAATAAAAATAACAAATAGTAGCAACTGTTATAAAGAGCATTAGGAAAAGGTATGTTTTAATAGGTAATTTTCTGCATCATATAACAAGAGCTGTGGCTAGTTGAATTTTCAGAGTTCTCTTGAGAAGGTAATATTTAAACTAAAATTTAAGTGAAATTAAAAACCAAGGAACTCTTCCTGAAAGATTAAGAAGAAAACTGTTATGGAACTAAATTATCATGTTTGAAAATAAACACTAGACTATTTGTGATAATTAAATGAAAATACAAACATAGATGGATGGATGGGTAGATAGATAAATAGATGATAGATAGAAAGATAGATAGATAGATAGATAGATAGATAGATAGATAGATAGATAGATATATCCTATATAATAAAAGCTTAATATGCTAAGTGTCCAGTTGACCGGTTGGCTGTTCAACCAATCAAAGCATAATATGCTAGTGATAAGCTCAGGCCACTCACTATGATGTGCACTGACCACCAGGGTGCAGATGCTCCAACCGGTAAGTTAGCTTGCTGCTGGGGTCCGGCTGATAGGGACTGAACAAGATGGGCCAGACACACCCTGGAGCCCTCCCACTGATCCTCCCCGCTGGCCAAACTCTCGTATCTCTCCCCAGTCCTGATCATGCACTGGTTGGGTCCCTCGGCCTGGCCTGGGCCCCCTGGCAATCTGAGACCCCTCAGGGGATGTCAGAGAGCCAGTTTCGGCCCAATCCCACAGGCCAGGCTGAGGTGCCCTATGAATTTGTGCACTGGGCCTCTAGTAGGTAGATAATAGATAAAAAGATAGATACACAGATGATAGAAATAAAAATAGATCATAGATATAGATATAAAATGTGTATATCAGCACCTGATAACTATTAACCATGTAGAATATAAAATGTCTTGGGCCTTTTTATTTCCCCTCTATTCAACCAAATACAAAATCTGACACAATACCAGGTCCAAAGGGATTCTTAATGGGCTCTCTGTTCCATGCCAGCTGGATCATGTAGAATAAAAGTAAATGAGCCCTGGCGAAAGAGGCTCAGTGGTTGAGCAACAACCTATGAACCCAGAGGTCATGGTTCGATTCCTGTCAGGGCACATATCCAGCTCAATCCCCAGTATAGGGCCTCCAGGAGGCAGCCAATCAATGATTCTCTCTCATCATTGATGTTTCTATCTCTTTTCCTCTCCCTTCCTCTCTGAAACCAATACAAATATATATTTTAAAAAAAACTATACAAATGTATTATAAGAATCGTACATTCTCTCTCTGAATATAAGAGTACAGCTGTATGATTGATCTCAGGTTTTGATTGACCATATTTTTACATACTAAAAAACATAATCAATTAGTGAATAAAACAGACTGAAATTGCAATAAGACAACTAAGATGTATCATAAAATTATAAATATTTTTGGTCTGAAGTCAGCTTAAATATTAATTAAATCTGTATATAAAGGAGTTTAATTTATATTTCTACACATGAATTTTATACTAAAATAGGCACTTTATATGTACTATTTGATTTGAAAATCTTTGAAGAGTAATCTGGTAGGAAATAATTAACTTCACCAATAAACAGTTGGCCAAATAAAACTAAATTCATTGCAGAATACAAAATGAAGATAGTGCATATTTGAAATTTAATACTGTATAAATTATCTAGATAAGAATATCAAGGATGTGTGACCTATTGAGATTTAGAAAGCAACTCTAAATATTTTTTAAAGGAAATAATATTATGCAGACTTTGTACTTTTTACCTTTCTTAATAAATTTAAGTGGAATTTTAATTAGTTTTTTTTTGGATTATACTTCAAGGAGACATATTGATTAGCATAAGTATTTGTTTATTACTTGATTAGTATAGTATTTGCATTTCTTTTGTGTGTATACAATGATGTTAAAAATAAAAAAAATAGCAAACATATTGGGAGCCTTTATAAATAAAAATATATGAATATCTTACAGACAAAGAGTATAAAATCTACTTTAGTATACAGAATTTCAGGTACCACTAAATATTCATTCCATAAATTAAGAGAAACAACAATAAGGAATAAAGTATAATCATAAGAATCATTATTTTGGAAACCAAATTATAAACCACAAGATGGAGCTGGAATTACATTTTCTATAAAAAGTGTATGAAAATTGACTTCTTATGTTTTCATACTATTTATTCTCTGAAGAATTATGATTTTTAAAAACACCATATAAGATTTCTTTATTTCATAAGTATTTATACATTTTCAGTAATAAAATTATCATTGTTTAAAATTACTCTACAGTATATGTGTAAAACATGAAATTATATCAAAAATAGCTATGTTAAAATATTTATAGAAATTTATTTACTTTATAATAAAAAGACAATATAATGAGCAGGCTGAATGGAATTTCGAAGTGACTACTGAGCTGCTTATTAAATTTTAAATAATAAAGTAATAAAATGATATTCATTTTAGAAAGAGGATTTTAATCATATTAGAGATAATGATTTATACACTCTTATTTATATATGTTTGTATATATATATACATATATATATATACAGACATACAGATATATATGTATATATACATAAATATACATAAAGGCAATATTTAGTTATATTTGGTCACCTCCCTTTTACTGTATTATCTGTTTCCTGGTTATGGTATTTGCACATACTGAGAGAAAACTCACTTTCTGCAATTTAAACTTAAGAAATTCTCTCTATATTTTTGCCTTGACTTCCTTCCCTTGTAAGAATCTATAGTGGCATCATCTTAACCACAGCAAATTCTCAAAACACTGTTAAAATAACCATAGATTTTTAAGCAATGGTAATTTATTAGCTGTAAAATTCTAGTTTAATATTTTTTTTAGGTTTTTAACAAGACAATGGATTAAGTCAGGCAAAGAACCAAAATGTTTTCATATTAAATTATTAAATTGAGCAGAGGTCATGTCTTCTGTTCAAGTTAAGATAATTTACTACTGAAAATGAATATACACTGCCAGAGGGATTGTACTTGATTGCTTAAGAGAATTTAGCACTTCTGCTATATGCCAGCAAGTCTACTGTGTTAAGGATATATAAAAATTATCTCCATATCCATTTAGCAGTGGGATGTAGACTAAATGATTCTCCCTTACATAGAATCTACATATGATATATTGAAACAAAGATTAAAAACATTAAAAGGAAATTATGTATTTAGAACATTTTATAAATGCATCATAGCAACTGGTCGTTCCACTGTTGGGCCAAAACCTGTTCTTTGACCTCTCCTGAGGGGTCTGGGATTACGAGAGGGCGCAGGCCAGGCAGAGGGACCCCACTGATGCATGATCGGGGCTGGGAAGGGAAGCGGGAGGGCTCTAGGATGTGTCCAACCCGTTTCGCTCAGTCCCAATCCACTGGACCCTAGCAGCAAGCTAACCTACCCGTCAGAGTGTCTGCCCCCTGGTGGTCAGTGCACATAATAGAGAGCAGTTGAGTGGCCTTAGCATATCATTAGCATATTACACTTTGATTGGTTGAATGGCTGACCAGACTACCGGACACTTAGCATATTAGACTTTTATTATATAGGATCCCTGATAGAAACATTGAAGGTGAGGAGTGAGTTGAGTATGTTGCGATTGCCTAAATGATCTCTTTCAATAATCCACTCTTTGGGGAGGTGGGAGGTTGAATGAGGAGCAGCTACTCAGAGGAGATTGGTTATTTGGAAGATGAGAAAATTAGAAAAATATGCATTTTAAATAATTAGTTTCTTTTGAGGTACAAAATCATTTTGCTCTGGTATTTTAAAAATGCATGCATTTTGCCAAGAAACTTAAGATCTAATAAGGATATGTTATAGCAGTGATAGTTTATATCAACCATTTTAACTTAAAATATCTAAGTCCATGCCAAAGGTTAAAGCTGGCATCTATATAAGAAGGGACTACGTTCTAAGGTATCAAAAGATATTAAGAAATCCCAGAATATTACACATGGCAGAGACTTTAGAAATATTTTCATCCTGTATTACAAATAGTTTCATTGCCCAAAACATTTCCAATTAGTTGGTGGTGACTGAATGAAGCACTGTTAGATTCAGGCAAATACAGACTTAACTTTAAGGAGTGTTTCAACTGATAAATAAATCCATTTAATTAAAGAAGTTGCTGCACACTTATAGTACAGTTAATATTATCTAAAACCATAACCACATTTAAAGATTTAGCTTATCCTATATAATAAAAGGCCAATATGCAAATAGACTGAACGGCAGAACAACTGGAACAACTGAACAACTGAATAACCAGTCGCATGATGTGCGCTGACCACAAGGGGGCGTGTGCAGAACATGGCGGGCATCAGCCATAGCAGGATGGTAAAGCAGGTGAGCAAGGACACCAGACCAAGGCGGGCGCCAGTCAGTGTCTTTGGGGTGAGCCTCTGGTGGTTACTGAAAATTCTTTGCTCCCTCACGCCGGGGTCCCACCCAGTGCTTGCACCTGCTGCCAGTGCCAGCCCCGCTCGCACCCGCTGCCAGTACCCGGCACTGTTCCCAATTGCTCGGCACCATCAGCGGGTATGAGAGGCAGCTGCTGGCCCTGATTGCCCCTGAGGGCTTCTCCACCTCCCCTGCTCCTGAGGGGTGGTCAGGGCAGCATCAACTGAAGTGCTAACAACTTTTGAAATTTGCCAATCCTGGTCCCTATCGCTCCACGCCATCAGCAGGTGTGAGTGGGGCTGGCACATGGGAATGGCAGTGGGGGAGTGGGGCTGCCAGCAGACAGGGGGCTGGGGGGCCATGGCAGGAGGGGCTGGGCAGGGGTGTGGAGGATAGGCCGAGACCCACCCCTGTGCCCACTACAAACTCGCGGCCCACAGTTCCTTTCAAGGTGCATGAATTCATGCACTGGTCCCTTAGTATTAAGTAAAATTGATATCACTTAGAGTAAAAACTATAAAGGTACTCATTTGATATTTAGTATTCTTTCAACTTTTGTATTCTAGAAATATCAGATCAATCTGAATACACATTTCGGTAATGTTAAAAGGTAAACTGAGGCACATTACAATTTTTGAAAAGTTTATTTGAATAATTATTGATTTGACTTGGGCGGTAACACATCAGAAGTAGTTAGCAATGGCCTGGCTGGCATGGCTCAGTAGTTGAACCAGGTGGTCACAATTCAATTCTTGGTCAGGGCACATGCCCAGATTGTGGGCTAGATCCCCAGTGTGGGGCATGCAGGAGGCAGCTGATCAATGATTCTCTATCATCATTGATGTTTCTATCTCTCGCTCCCTCTCCTTTCTTCTCTGAAATCAATCAAAATATATTTTTTAAAAGTAGTTAGCAAAGTTCCACCCAAAAGAGATAATGGAAAGATTTTTTTAAAAAGATATGGAAGCAAATCAAAGCAAAGCAATTATTTGAAGGATTACAGCATGATCGCCTTATTTTGGAAAGCCCAGGAGGCTGTTTGTGATTGGTTGTACTTACGTTTTACTTTTTCATATACAATGCATTGATTATGGCTTATGTTTTAGTTTGTTTACACAGGCTACCAAGGCATTAGAGCCAACTCAGTCTAATGGCTTTCCTGTTTAAATACTTTAATTATCCCCCTTTTGGTCATGCTTTCACACATGAGGGATTGACCATTAATTTGGTAGAGTATCAGCACCACTCTCAGTTACCATCAGGATTAAGTCGTTCTTGTCTTATGAAAATCATAGGTTATGATGCCAGGGCGGTGCCAGAATTGCTTTGTGTTTCGTCTTGTCGATGTCCTTGTTTATGTGGCTCCAAGTGCAACGAGATCATAAGAACTGCTGGTGGTTGTGAAATTGTATTTAAGATCCTTGAGAGGACACAATGCACTTGAGCAGCGGTTCTCAACCTGTGGGTCACGATCCCTTTGGCGGTCGAACGACCCTTTCACAGGGGTCGCCTAAGACCATTCTGCATATCAGATATTTACATTATGATCCATAACAGTAGCAACATTACAGTTATGAAGTAGCAACGAAAATAATTTTATGGTTGGGTCACAACATGAGGAACTGTATTTAAAGGGCCAGAAGGTTGAGAACCACTGCACTAGAGAGACTAAATTAATGATTATCAGAAAGATAATACCTAAAGACTGAAATACGCTCCTTAGCCAGGGCTCTTGTGAAACAAACCAATGGGTTCTGAATAAGTTAAAGAATGTTTCTGAAGAAGCAACATCTGTTTTAGCCAAGTGGCTTGTTTGTTAATTTTTCATGTTTTGAGTTTCCATAATACCAGAGTTGTTGATCCAGGTACAGCAAGTGGTTATTGCTATGTCATAGATTCTTCCATGTTTAGCCAATAAGTAATCTAAACTAAATATTTTGTTTAAAATCACTTTAGTAGCTCAAAATAACCCTGTGTCAAAGAGGCATATTTGGAATAATATATTTTATTTTTTATTCCTCCCCTTTGAAGTTTCCCAAAAACGTTTTCAAAGTTAGAAGTTGAATTGGTATATTGCTACATCTTACTGAACAAGTATCTTAGTCCTGAAAATATGTCAGTTCAGTTAAACAGTTGTGTCTTATTTCAGGAGGTGGTATTGGAGGTGGACTCCCAAAGTTGGGCTTACTAGTATATGGTATAAGAAACCAACTTAATTTTATTTAATACTAGAGGCCCAGTGCATGGATTTGTACACTGGTGAGGTCTCTCAGTGTGGCCTGTGGGGATTGGGCCGAAACCAGCAGCCTAACATCCCCCGAGAGATGTAGTAGTGCACAAAGCAGCAGGCGCTGGGGAAGAGCCCCAGCCCGGGCCTGGCGCAGTGCTGCTGCTGCTCATCCTGGCCCTGGCTGCCGCTGCTCTGTAGGCTCGCTGCTGCTCCGCTGTGGTCTCTGCGCACCTGTCCTAGGGCGATTCTGGCGCGCCCATGACCGAGAAGCGGTTGTGGGCTTGCACCCAGTCAGTCCCGGTGCCGGTCCCAATTCTGGTCCCAGTCCAGATCGGGGAGGGGCATGCAGGGGGAGTGTCCACGGGAGAGGCTCACACCCTTGCAGCTGCGCTCACCAGCCATGAGCCTGGCATCTGGCGCCTGTTGGTCAGTTGAGTGGCGCTCCTGCTGTGGGAGTGCACTGACCACCAGGGGGAAGCTCCTGCATTGAGCGTCTTCCCCCTGGTAGTCAGGTAGTCAGTGCATGTCATAGCGACCAGTTAAACACATATATATATATATATATATATATATATATATATATATATATATATATATATATATGAGGCTTGCCTAGGAAAACAAAAGAAAAACAAAGGTTACTGGTTGGAGCAGGCTACACATCAGTCTCTGAGTTTGCATGATAGCCAGTTGAGAAGACTTCCAATTTGGGGTCCTGATTTTGAGCTTGAGCATTTTTTGCCATTTAAGTGCCTCTGGTGATATCATTGGATGTTTTGGTGACCTTTCTGAATGCCACACACCATGGACACAAAGGTTGTCCATTCATGAACTGTTGTAGTGATTTTTCTGAAGTTTATATCACGTTGTCTACTTCAATTTGTAGGGCTCTGGTTGGGAAAGTGTTTCTTAGTGATTTCAAGTCAGATGCTGAAATAAAATAGAAACAATGACCTGGAAAGCTACAGATAAATGTTGGAGGAAATTAGTATTTAGGACCCAGTTCAATTTACAGGTAGATACCAAAACTTCAAACACAATGAACAAGACTAGAGTCATCAGCTTCCACAGTTTAGTTTAACATGTCTATTTTATAGTTTCAGTTGAAACATAATTTTTCTCTTTACAACTATCCCAATTTCTAGCAAAGATAATCACAGTAAGACTAATTTGTTTGCAAACTAAGTCTAATCTCATTAAGCCTTGCTTGATTATTTACATAAGTGCATCATGAATAGTGATTTTATGTATGTTCTTAGATATGATATTTCAGTTAAAGTTTAGTGATATCCAAGGACTTTTATTAAGTCCAAAAAAGTCCACCTTAATTTCTTAAAGCTACCTACTAATAAGAAATCTCAGATTAGATTTTTAAAAACCTTTTAGGCAATGAAGTCAAGTCAAGGACTTACCCAATTGTATCCTATTACAAGAAAAATAGACTTTTATTTCACTATGCAAGTACCTTTTTGTCATGAAAAATAAAAATACTCAATACAAGTCTCTGAATTATGGAAGGATCAAGGAAAGAGAAAAAAATTGCTATGAGCTAAAGATATCTTAAAATTAAGGAGAAAAAGGGATTGTTCAAATCTGGAAAATAAAACAATGAAGAACCAGCAATATTTCAAACAGTGTCATAAAAATAATAACCATCCTCATCAGTTCATTCAGTCCCTTGCAATTAATTGTTGATTAATACAAGAATTAATTTTTAGCAGTTTTGTAAATTCATCAGTTTCTCCATTAAAATTCAGAAAAATTTTATCTAGTTCAGTGGCAAGATCTTAAACGTAGCAGGAGCCTGTATTTGTCATTGTTGTTTCCATGAATCTCTTTAAAGAGGAAGCACTTTTGTGAAAGCATCAGATAAAACAATAATTGTATATAAACATAAAAAACTTAAAAGTGACCATGGTGAAAGGTCTGGTGGGAGCTCATTGCAACACAATTGACAAGAAAATTCTATTATTTTTGTCACACGTATTTTAAGATTATAACTAGGATTGTGAGTGATAACATTATACTAGGGCATATCAACGTTCTAGGAATTTCATATAATTATGGAATATTTACATCAATAATATATATCCTTACAGCTATAATCTAAAGAAGGCTTAGCATCTTTTCTTATTTGACAATGTTTCCCACGTCAAATGGGAAACATTCTCTGTTACTTTATTTTTTATTTTTTTATTGATTTCAGAGGGGAAGGAAGAGGGAGAGAGAGATAGAAACATCAATGATGAGAGAGGATCATTGATTGGCCTCCTCCTGAACCCCTCCCAACTGGGGATCGTGCTGGCAACCCAGACATGTGCCCTGACCAGGAATTGAACTGTGACCTCCTGGTTCATAGGTTGATGCTCAACCACTGAGCTACACCAGCCACGCATAAGAAAATAATATTGCTTAGGTTTGTTCCACTGCCCTAAAACACATGCATTCTTTTATAGAAGGAGAACATTTTGTTGCTTTTCTTGTTTAAAGTAAAAATGTGAAAAATAGGCAGTAAATCATGGCAGGCCAATGTTCTGGGTCATTATAGCATACTTAGGGGGTATTTTAAAACGTGAGTCCTAGTGGCTTTGCCCTCTTCAGGCACATGTAATAATTCCCCAGAAAAAGCACTGTTTGGAGTACTGTTAATATTATGAAATAGAATATATGTATATATATAAAATGTAGATCTGTGCTTCTTTTTAAATTTAAATTCTTTATTGTTGAAGGTATTACATATGTCTCCTTTTCCCTCATTGACCTCTCCTCGGCCATCCCCCCTCCCTGACCCCCCAGCACATGCCCTCGCCCCCTTCTGTCTGTGTCCATAGGTTATGCTAATATGCATGCATACAAGTCCTTTGGTTGATCTCTTACCTCCTCACCCCCCCACCCCCGCCACACACACACACCACCACCACCCTCCCCTGCCTTCCCTCAGAGATTTGATGGTCTGTTCGACGCTTCTGTGTCTCTGGGAGAGAAACTGCAGTTTTGTGGATGTTACTTCTTTTGATAGTTAATTAATTAATCTCATTTAAAATAGAAATGGTGAAGATACTAAACAGAACAGCAAAGACAGGAAAATGCGAGAGATGGATTTTAGAGAGAAATTGGCATATTCAGGTTGAAGTATTGCATATTTCTAAATTTTAGAGATATGTGCATTTAAATCCAAAGGTGTATGTTATCGCTAAATAGTCACACACAGTGAAGTTATCTACACTTTCTCCCGATTCTGTATGGATGAAAGTTGGACCATACGTGTGCAGCATTTTGTTAGTCTGTTTCCTACTCTGTAACGCATTTTATTTACCCTACTGGAACAGGCAACAGAGTTTCAGTATTAAATCTACTATTTACAAACTAGTTTAATGGCATCATAAAAACATTCACAAAATAACATTAAAGGTCAGCAATAAACTGACTAAATTGTCTTTCCTTTTAATATATGGGTGTCCAGCATAACCCCAAAAGCTCTGAGTTTGGAAATTATCTGCTGAGCCTGCACTGCAGTTAATTTTTATAGCTGTTTAAATATGATGCATCAGCAACAGAATAAACCATACCCCTGCATAATAATGCAAATCAATAGGCGGTGCTGTTATATAAAAAGAAGCTAAGTACATGGGAACTATAAGACACCTATGAATAGCCAGAGCATATAAACAGCACAAAGCTAACCAAACCATTCCTAATATGACTGTTGGAGCAAACTGGTAATAGCCAACTCTATCACAAAGAATAGAACAAATATAAGACAATCAAGTAGGAGTCAGATAATAAAAGTCCAACTCTGTTACATGGCTGTTTCCTAGGAAACCAGAGAGTGAAATAGAAACATTTCAAATAATCAAAACTGCAAGCACCGTAACTTTAAAAATGCCTTTGTGCTTAAACCATTACTGATCCACAAGAACAAAATTCAATCTAAATAAAACCCAGGGGATAATTCTAAAACATGATAATAAAAAGAAGAGAGTGATCTCATACTGGTGCCATAACATTATTCCAGAAGTAGCAGGCGCTGCCTGCTGGTGGTTATAGGTTGGATAATCCGATGGATTTGCCTTAAAACACATTCATCTTCTAGTTCGGTGGATTTGAATTGGAAAGATAATGTCATAAAGGTAAAGCTATAGCCAGCTCCTATTCTAATCCCCCTCATTCAATGCAGTCTTCTGAGAAACATTAATATTATATTAAACGAGCATTGGAATGCTGGATGTGGAACAGAATCGATTGCTGCTTTTGACATACATGCACTCTTAATAGATTCAAATGACTTCTTTAGCATTCATTGAAAGTTAGGTGAATTTTAAGAACCTCAAATTAAAACTGTGCTGAATGTGGCAACAAATCACTAGGGGTCCAATCGCAAGAGTGCTATAGTATTTGAAAATGACTACTTTTATTGTTGGACAATGGCAAAGCATTTGATTTTCCACTGCTTCCACTTCCTCAGTGCAAACATAAGCAGATGCCTGCAAGATGCTCCATTGATACAGAAAAATTAAACTGAAGGGAATGACGTTCGTTTGCAGTCTTTCCTCATTCTTTAACTTATTCTCAAACTTAATTGTTTCACCTCATGCTCTGGTGTGTTTAAGACATTCCTGGTAGCCTGGGATGCATAGAATCCCCATGCACACCTACATTGTGCCCTAACAGTAACTGGTCCAGATACTTTCCTGCACTGAAACTTGATTTTTCTCTTTAATATTGCCTTGTAAATGTACTCTTATGTGGACTATTAAGGTAAATGCTGACAACATGTAGCATGTAATATGATGATGTAATTTCTCTAGTAAAACATAACTGAATCACATATTAGTTTATTCATTTGCCAGACTTTAATTGATTATCTAGTCTGTGGAAGGCACTGTGCCAGATGATTGGGGGTGGGGTTTAAAAAGGTGACTACAACAAAGTAAGCACCCTTATATTGTGGGAATGTGTACTATTTAGCAGAAATTGCACACAGATTATTTATATTCAGCTCATACCAACATTTTAGCATGAATATTATCTATGAATTACAACTGAGAAAGCAGAAAATTAAATGACTTGTTCACTGTTAATTGAGAGAGCAAACGAACGATCCAACCAGATATTTCTCTCATGGCTCTATATCTATAAGAAATTCAAGGCAAAACATGTAATTGAATAAGAAAAAAAAACACAAACAAGAAACAGTCAAATTAACTAAATCAAACCAAACTAAACAAAAAACAGTAATATTATGAAAGTAGAGCCTTGGAAATAATATTTGATTCTTTAAATAATTGTAGATTTAATTGCTAGTCCTAATAGAGATCAAATGTATTGAACAAAAAAGTAAACATATTTTTTGTATATTGGAATATCAGATAAAGCCACAAAATTAGGGAAAATGGCAATTAAAATCTTTATGTCCCAGAGCGTTAAAAACTGAAATGCCTTCTGTGCTGATTATAAAGTGACCCAACTAAAAATCTTTAACTTTCACCCCACTACCAGAATCACCCCACAGCCAGATGTAAACAGAAATCTGAAAATTCAAAAGGAAGTTCTGTATTTTGCAAGTTGGGCAGAGTTTTCTCTCATCTCTCCACAATCGCTCAATATCCCTTCTCTTAGAGAATGTTTATGTCTAGAAGAACAGACACTTTCCATCTCTTTCCCCTCTTAGATTACCAGGGAAGCAAAAGAAATCTACAGGCCCACCCAAGTCCAGTGGGGTGAGTAGTAGATGAAAAAGAAGTTCTTAAGAGAGCTTGATATGTGTCCCTTGGAATAAGGAGACAGAATAACAGGTCCCTGATTTCCACAATGAAGAATCCAGAACATATAAAAAAGGCTGGTTCTGCCCAAAAAGGTAGAAAAGAAAAAGCAGCCGCAGAACTACTAATTGCCACAATTTGGCAAGGCAAAGGAATGTCTTCTGTGGGCCTCCACAGTGTTCACATATGATCCCTGAAGCTTCCGCATCATCCACCATCTCACTGTGCCCTTCTTCCTGGACTCTTTAGAGCTCCTTATGTTCCAGAAATTGAAAAGGCAGCCAATGCCTGCTCCTTCTAGAATAAGCATTATGAAACCAAAACCAAGGGGAATTTTCTTTATTTCATTTTTTTGACAGCACCAGATATAAACTGGGAAAGAGCCAACATGAATTAGGGAGTCATGCTTTGCTAGAAACTTGATTGAACAGTTATGTTTCTTCAGGTAAGAGGAATTTTTCTCAGGTATATACTAAAAGGAAAAATATTATACGGCTCTGATTCTTTTTTTCAGTATCAATCAAGGCTTTACACATATTGCTATATTCTTTCGCACTCTATAAGGACTTTGACAATTCTTTAAGTCAATGTAGTTATTCATTATAGTTATAATTAGACTTTGTTTCAAATGTTCTTCTTTCTGCCTATGTAACATGAAAGAATCCACAATGATCAAATGGCTAGAGATACACTAATGAACTGCTGACAATATCTCAACAAATGTTAATAATTAAAAAATAAACTAGAAGCATTTTTCTAGTTTCTCTGAGGATAATATAGCTATTATGGGGAGAAGGAGGTAAGATATTTTAAATTAAAAAATAGTGAAGGAAATATTTGCTGGAAAAAATGAATACCAGAGAATTTGGTAAAATTTTTTGTAGTTTTAAGGGCAATTCTCACTAAATGGTAAGACAAAAGATCTTAGTAGCTTAACAAACTAAAGGTCATTTTGGTTCTTAGTGTGTCTGGGTATTCAGATACCCTCCTCTGGATATACTATCGTCCTGACTCATTCCAACTTTTGGCAACACTAACTTTACAATATCGATAGACTAACTTGAAGTCCTACAGTCTCCTCCTGTCTCTCCATCAGCTGGCCCAAAATAAAAGGAGGAAAGAGAAGAAGAGAAGAGGATTTCACATAACATTTCATGATATGACATGGGAGTCAGATACATCATAGGCACCCACATTCCTTTAGCCATACAAAAGTCAAAAGGCATAACACAACTTCCGGAGAGGCTGGGAAACATGACATAGCTTCTACAATAGAAAAAGAAATGGGACCTTAAACACCTAGCAAATCTCTCCTACCAGCCATTTGGTAACCTAATCACTGTCTTACTATTTCACCCACATACATGACACATCACCCCCAAACTTAGGTCACCATACAGTCATCATATGCTGTTCAAAGCCCAGCATTTCTGATTGACATGAGATTCTCATCATCATGGCCAGATATGGCACACTGCAGTCCAAGAACTAGAAATTGGAATAATAGGTGCATGCCACCCCACAAAAACCAGTACAGTGGATGAGGAGGAATAGAATAATCATAGGAAATACACGCATTTGGAAAAAGGAAGCTTAGAAGGCAAAGAGCAGGCACTGAGCTGAATAAATCCTGGAATATTCTGGTCAGTTTATCCGCAGTTTGCTCTCTAATAGAAATTTCCTTTTCCACGGCTCCCATGTCCTGGCTGAGCCATCGGAGGGGCTCCTCCTCCTTCATGGATCATGTGTGGAATTCATGCCTGTATGTTTCCAAGTCTTCCAAAACTGGAAAGTTGAGAGAACCAAGGGTTATTTAAAGTCTGAAATACTAATGTGAAATAGAAAGCCAAGATTCTTAAATCATGACAAATGGTAATATTAACATCAGAGTAGAATTCTATGATAAATACTGTGATTTAGAAAATAATAAAAGGCAATAACAAGATGAAGAGGTATTGTTGTTAATGATATTTAATTTTCACATCAACAAAACAAATATTTAAAACTGAGAACACATGCTAAATAATATATCATTTTAATTTTTTCTACATTCTTCACTGCTTTTCCCCTAAATACTTTAAAAGAGATGGCAGTAAAGAATTGAGCAGTGTTTTTATCCTGGATAACATTAACATTCTCATAATTTGTCCATATATCGCAGTGGAAACATATTTATATATACATTGTAACATTAAAATCTGTCTGTGATCAGACCCAAGATATTTAAGTAGAATTCTGGAAAATAAATATGTGCAGTTAAGTTTGTTTGATTTCCATCAGTCATTAACTACAATACCAGCTATTAACATTCTTTACATACTGGGGTTCCATCTATTTAGCATAAATTTTTAGCAAGTAAATTCACCTTCTCTGGTATTTATATAATATAATATTATGGGATGAAAACTCTGTCACAATAAAAGATAATTAAAATTATAAGGGATATTTTTTCTTATACACAAATTAAGATGTCATTTTCAAACTTTGAGAAGTCAATTTGATAAAATAGAAATAGCAAGCATTAAGAGTATAAGAACACATGAAAATTGACTGGAAAATTAAACTATTCCTATGTGTAAAATCATCTTAAACATCTTTTTTTTTTTTTTTAAATCTTCACCCAAGGATATTTTTCCATTGATTTTTTAGAGAGAGTGGAAGAAACAGGGAAAGACAGAGAGAAATATCAATGTGAGAGAAGCACATCGATTGGCTGCAACCGAGGTACATACCCTTGACGGGAATTGAACCCAGGACCCTTCAGTCCACAGGCCGACACTCTATTTACTGAGCCAAAACAACTAAGGCCATCTTAAACATCTTGAATAGATTAAGTAAATAGTCTTAGTCTTTTCTCATTTAAGATTGTACTTCTTAAAGTAGATAAAAATAATTGAGGTAATGGTTACTCTATATTTTTTTTACAAGTTCCTGGTGGCAACATCAGAACAACAATAAAAGGACTTTGAGGGTCTTATGATACCAATTCATTTTCTTAAGCATTTTTCTTTGCTGTTATTCTGTTTTTCATGATCTCTTACATTCTTTTCTGTCCATGGATTTTAGCTCAGATAGTCTATTATTTAGACTATAGGAAAAATGAGACTACACCAAAGATTCCATGTCTTAAAACAAAAGAAGTTCTTCAAGCAAATCAGCCAAGTGGAATATGTAACTAAAATTTAATTGAATACATATAATAGCCTATATTTGTTTTGTAAAAGTTACTCATGCATAGTTTTCTAGTTTATTTTCCCTCTACTGTTACATTGTGTGCAATGCTTATATCTTCATTGCCAACTTTCATGGCATATCATGTTATAAGTAACAGATTCATATTATTAGGAAATACCTAATCCTAATTAAATTTATTAAATAAGAACACTGTAAATTATCAACATCTTACAAAATATGTTCCTTTTTAAAGAAAAATCTTAAATTTTATGTCATATTTATGTTATATATTTTATTTGAAATTATATATGTCAAATATGTACATATTATCTACATCCTATATAATAAAGAGGTAATATGCAAATTGACCATCACTCCAACACACAAGATGGCCACCGCCATGTGGACACAAGATGGCTGGCAGGGGATGGCAGTTGGGAGGGATCAGGCCTGCAGGGGAGGGCAGTTGGGGGCAACCAGGCCTGCAGGGGAGCAGTTAGGCACTGATCAGGCTGGCAGGCAGAAGTGGTTAGGGGCAATTAGGCAGGCAGGCAGGCGAGCAGTTGGGAGCCAGCAGTCCTGGATTGTGAGAGGGATGTCCAACTGATTGTTTAGGCCCAATCCCACTGAGATCGGGCCTAAATAGGCAGTTGGACATCCCCGAGGGGTCCCAGATTGGAGAGGGTGCAGGCTGGGCTGAGGGACACCCCCCCTTGTGCACGAATTTCGTGCATTGGGCCTCTAGTGTATATATATATATATATATATATGCCTAACTGACCAGCCCACTGGCCGACCGGTATCTATAATGTGCACTGACCATCAGGGGGCATATGCAGGAGCTGTCAAGCAACAGCAACTTTGCAGAATGCCCTCTCACACTCTGGGACCCCTCACAGATTGTCAGACTGTTGGTTTTGGCCCGATCCCCATAGGCCAGCCTGAGGGACCCCACCTGCCAGAGGGACCCTGCTCACTCAACAGATGCCCTTCCAGCCACGGTGCTGCCCCAGGTGCAGCCGGCTGGGGAGGGACCGCAGGAGGTTGGCTCCAGGGTGTGTCCGGCCCATCTCGCCCAGTCCTGCCTCACCGGCCACCTTCTGATTAATTTACTTTCAATGTGCAGGAATCCATGTACTGGACCTCTAGCATCTACATAACCAGTAATTATATATTTATATATGTACATAACAAATATAATAAGCCTATCTCAAGCCCTTTAATGAGGAAAGGTAGTTACTCAAAATGTCACAAACAAATTGAGGTTGTAAGAGAGCAAAACTATCAAGTGTTTTGATCAATAATTCAGTTCAGCTAGATGAGATAACACATAGAAATGTATGTAACCACATTAGGTTTATTTTCTATGCCTAGGGGATAATTACACTTGTACTTGAAATTTAAATTTCTGAAAAAGAATTGTGATTGTGTGATGTAGAATGTTGCTAAAACCCATGTAATAAATAAGATTTTAGAAGTATTCAAAGATAATATGAAAATGCTTTAAAATAATAATTTTATAGTCATATATTCACTCTGTTCACATATTTACAGGTGTGCCACCTTTACCATTTTATCTGATATAGAAATAGTGGAAATCTATAATTAGTAACATGGTTAATACAGTGGAATGTCCATGTGTTACTGTCTGTGAGCATGATAGGACTAAGATGTAGATGTGGAAGCTGTACCAAAACTTCTGAAAGCAATTGGATTTTTATGATATTAAGAGATAACAAATTCCCTGGTATTCCAACTTTGATGCCGTATAGTAAATGCAGCATTGAGCAAAAATTCTCAGGATTTCATAAATTATATTTTAAGTAAATCAGTATATCACCAATTTAGGAGAAACCTGCTCCATGAAACAATTAGAGTACTAATGTGAAGGATAAAAAAAAAATTAAAATGTAGTAAAAATATCTGGAGGACACAGTGGCTAATAGCTGTGAAAAAGATGCAAAGCATGCATAACTAGTTGAAAAAATCTATTAAAACATTAAAATAAATGTCTTTAACTAAAGTATCAAATTCAAAAACTGAAGGGCACAACATATCAAAACTATTAACTCTTTGCAAAATTGTAAAACATGTATACTTGATTTTAGGGATGTTTTTCCTTGGCCTTCAACATTCTATATGTACAGATATTAAATGCTTTTAGTTGTTGTTGATGTTTAGGGAGCCAATGATTCATATTTCTATCTCTCCCACCCAAATTGAGAATCATAGGCCTCTCTCACAGGGGCCGACATGGGCATGATGTCCTCTCTCCTGGTAAATCCAGAGAGAAGTGCCCAGAAGGGACATGTGGAGCATACACATTTGCTTATGCAAAATTCATTCACTTGGAAAATTACCCTTCCTTTGGTCAGGGATGAATAAATGAGGCAGAAAGAGAAGAGGAATTTTCCAAGTTTATAAGATTAACCATGAAAAAGGAAAGTGTAACGAATTACACTATATTACAAACTGCCTCTTAAAATTTAAATATTGCCACTTCTAGCTTTTTGTATATCTATTTAAGCAATCTCTTAATCACAATAGACTTTGAATCAGCATTAAAAAAGATAAACCAGCTTAATGTTTTTTATTTATTTCTCTCCTGCTTCCCTTCCTCCCTCTCTTCCTTCTCCATTCCATCAATCCATTACTTCTTTTATTTCTCACCAACACTGTTCAATTGTGCCTATAAAAATGATTGCACACTTTCATTCCATTGGCACTCCATGGATATTTTTTTTAAAGTTATATCTTCTAGTCCTAGTCAGTTCAGCTCAGTGGATAGAGCATCAGCCTGATGAAAGGGCCCCGGTTCCATTCCAGTCAAGGGTACATGCCCAGGTTGCAGGCTCCATCCCCTGTGGGGGGCGTTTAGGAGGCAGCCAATCAGTGATTCTCTCTCATCATTGATATTTCTATCTCTCCCTCTCCCTTCATCTCTGAAATCAATAAAATATATTTTAAAAAATAAAATAAAGTTATATCGTCTAAAGTATTATGGTCAATATTTATATTTATTTTATTTTTAAGTTGCACTTGGCATTCAATATTATCTTATACTAGGGGCTCAGTGCACGAATCGTGTCCTTGAAAGGAACTGTGGGCCGCAAATCTGCGGTAGGCACAGGGGCGGGTCTCAGCCCATCCTCCGCGCCCTTACCCAGCCCCTCCCCACTGTGTCCTGGTCCCTGGTCTTCCTGCAGACCGGCTCCCACTGCCGCCACTCCCATGTGCTGACGATGCTGGCCCCACTCGCACCCGCTGATGTTGTGGAGCGATTGGTGCCTGCGCCAGAAGTGGGTGTAAGCGGGGCCAGCACCATCAGCTGGTGCAAGCAGTGGCGACTTCCGTGATCGCCCCTCAGGAGAAGCCCTCAGGGGTGATCAGGACCGGTGCCGGGCACTGGCAGCGGGTGTGAGCGGGGCCAGCACCAGCAGCAGGTGCAAGCACCAGGCATGACCGTGGTGCATGGGAGCAAAGAATTTTCAGTAAACACCAGAGGCTCGTCCCGA
>NW_005871207.1:309026-384445 GCF_000147115.1 Myotis lucifugus | reverse complement strand
TGTATGCATGCATAAAGGCATAACCAATGGATTAGACAACAGGGGGTGAGGGTGAGGGCAGGATTGGGAGGGTGGGGGACAATGGGGGGGATAAACACACATTTGTAATACCTTAATCAATAAAGAGAAAAATAATAATAAATAAAAAAAGTCAAAGAAAAAAAAAAGGAAATAGTCAATTGTATATATGTATCACCTCCTTTACACTATTGTCTATTAATGAGCACTTAGGTTGCTTCCACAACATGGCTATTATAAATAACTAGAAGGCCATTGCACGAAGATTTGCGCAATAGGCCTTCCTTCTCCTGACTGCTGGCATCGGTTTTCCTATGGCATCCAGGACCCAGGCCTTTGGTCTGGCTGCAGCGGAGAAGCCAAGCCTCTTCAATCTTCAGTCTTCAGTCTTCACTCCAGCTGGAGCCTTCAGTCTTCGCTCTGTGCCTGCATATGCAAATTAACTGCCATCTTTGTTGGGTTAATTTGCATAGTTGCTCTGATTGGCTGGTGGGCATAGCGGAGTGACACCAATTTGCATGTTTCTCTTTTATTAGTGTAGATGACACAATGAGCATAAAAGCACATATACATTTCTGAAATTAGTGTTTTAAATTTCTTAGGATAAATACCCAGAAGTGGAATTGCTGTGTCATAGGCACTTCTATCTTTAATTTTTTGAGGAACCTCTATACTCTTTCCCATAGTGGCTGCACCAATTTGCAATCCCATCAACACAGGAGGGTTCCCTTTACTCCACACCCTTGCCAACACTTGGTGTTTGTTGGTTTGTTGATGACAGCCATTCTGACATATATGAGGTGATATCTTATTGTGGTTTTAATTTTCATTTTTCTGATGATTTGTGACATTGAACATCTTTTCGCATGTCTATTGCTCATATCTTTTTCCTCTTTGGAGAAGTGTCCACTCAGGTGCTCTGCTATGGACAATATTTTTAAAATTACATAATCACATGGATGGGATTAAATAAATATTGTGGTAGGCAAAATTTTAAAGGGCCCCACACCTTTATCACACCCTACCCACACTTTTATCACACCCTACCTTATATAAAACATTTTCCTTGAGTGTTGGCAAGACCTCTGACCATGATGGAATATCATTCTCATGAATGGTTACTAATCAGTTGCCTTAAGGGAATCAAAAGAGAGGTTATAGTGGGTGGGCCTGACCTAATCAGGTGAGCCCTTAAAGGTTTTGCTTTGGACAATTTTCCTGAGCTACTGGCCTAGAGGAAATAAGTAATCTATAATAATAAAAGTGTAATATTCTAATCAGAGCAGATGTCCTTCTGGATGACCTTCTGGACGAAGCCGGGGCTGCAAGGGCCAAGGCAATCACCACAGCTGCGAGGGCTGAGCCTTTTGCATAAATTTCATACATAGGGCCTCTAGTAACATTATAAGAGGGCTATGGAGGAGATCCTGTACCAATGAATTGACGTCAGCTTCTAAGAGATCTATAGCTAGCAAGTTAAAGAGACTTCACTCTTACAATCACATAACACTGAATTCTGCCAACAACTAGTGAGTTTGAAAGATGACCTCAAGCCTGACTTCAGATTGCACCTTTGGCCAATAACTTGATTTAAGCCAAGTGAGACCCTGAGCACAGGACCCAGTAATCTGTACCTTTACTTCTGACCTATGTCACCTGTGAAACAACAAATGTACGTTGTTTTAAACTACTAAGTGTTTGGTAATTTGCTATACAACTTTCTAAAACTAACATTATTTTTTTCCCCTAGACAGTTTGGTTCAGTGGATAGAGCATCCACTCCCAGACTGAAGGGTCCTGGGTTCGATTCCAGGCAAGGGCACATACTGTGGTTGCAGGGTAGATTGCAGGCCCTGGTCTGGGCTCCTCGGGGAGGCAACCAATCAATGTGTCTCTCTCACATTTATGTTTTTCTATCTCTGTCTCTCACCCTCCCTTCCTCACTTTCTAAAAATCATATGGGAAAATATCCTTGGGTAAGGATTAACAACAACAAAAAATAAAATAAAATTAACACTAAGTTCTGCTAACTTGGAAGGTTTTATGATGTGAAGGTCAGGCTATTTCAGCACCTAATATCTCATAATTAGATGTGTAGTTTCTACCAAGGCCTATAACTGGACCTGAAGCTATTTATCAAGATGAGAATAGCTATCTTCCTAGAGTTATGCACTGTGATTTTCCTATTGGTGCTTTCCAGTATCCATATAGCAACCTATTTGCAATTAATACTTTAAGTATTAAATTTCCTGACCATTAAAGAGCAACTAGTAGAGTGGCTTGTACTGCAGCCTAAACACTGAAAATCATTTTTTTTTATCAGGTTCCCACTCAAATCTGGCATTTTTAGCAAAGTTTTTTTTTTCAATATGTTAAAGAGGCACATTCAAATACAGTCTATGTTGCCTTAAGAATCTAAAAACAACTGCCAAGTGTTGTGATTCCTATTCCTGACAATGATATGGAGAATATCAACTTGTCCTTCACCTTGAGGGTGGTATGTCAACATTGTGAAAAACTCTGAATCTTCTGAATTTTCACTTTGGTGCCAGATTCCACATTTTTGTGGGGTTTATTTTCTTTCCTATATTTTGCCATAATGATCCACATCCTGATAGGTCTTACTAAGACATGTAGAGCTTGCTACTTCCCGCTTATTATCAGCATATTATCAGATCAATGTGATATTTTGAAATGTCAAGCCCTTCAAGATTTCTGCAGAATATATAATGGTAGGGAGAAGAAAGCTTGACATAGCCTGAGGCAATGCCTTCAAGTTACACTGGTTTCCCTACCAGTAAAAGCAAACTGCTTCTGATAGTACTGACAAATTAGTACTTACCAAGGCATTAGTCAGATCAGTTGCTGCATGTAACATTCCAGACACCATGCTGATTTGTTCTAGTACAGATACTACAATTGGGACAGTAGCTGAATTTGTCGTCACCACCTGCTTAAGTTCATGATGGTCTCTAGTCATTCTCCAAGACTTAACTGACCTCTTCACAGGCCAAATTGGTGAGTTATGGGGATAAGTTTAATTTCTTCTGCTTCTCTCAAGTCTTTTCTGGTGGCACAATTTTCTGAAATTCACTCGGAATTTTTTTATGATTCACCATCTTGGTTGGATGGGGAAGGTCCATGGGTTTCTACTTAGCCCACCATAACGTTTCAATGTTTGCCAATGATATTTGTTCAAATGATACATTCAGAAACGGGGAAATAACCACCAAGTCAGCCAATGTACTGGTTCATTGTGAGTTAGACTTCAGTTAAGACCTAATCACTTGCTTTAAAATGTTTTTCAATCCCCCAAAGTTAATGCCACTCAGTGCCAGTGTCTATAGTAATCCTCCAAAAGTTTGGTTGCTTTCCATTCCCCTATGCACAACTATTTTAGAAAATAACCTTAAGTCTACTTGATAGAAGTTTGGTGGAAATTATCTGGTATGTGTTTGTACACTCAGGCACTTGTTTTCATGACACAAGGTATTCTCCCAAAGTAATAAGGCCTTCCCCTGAGTTAATTCATCTGTAAATTGACTGAGGTCTGCACGTTTGGGAAAATGTGTGACTCTCCAGTGTGGAGAGTCAAGTCTGATTTTTCTTGATCAGACGGAGTTTTTTTCTTTTACACAGATAAAGAAATGTTCTGTTGGGCTGCCAATTTATTTCATTCCTGGGGAGACCATGATCAAGTAGGTTTCACCAAAATTCTCTTTGGTTACTTGTTCTTCCCTGTTGCCATTTAATAGTAGGTGTGCTAACCTTGTTTTTGATGATTAAATGTTGCCACCTGGCTTCTTATATTGTGGGATCCCATTATCCACATTGAAATCAGATGGCCCATCTCTGATTTAGGTGAAGTATGGAAAGGAAGGTTTAGAACAGTGGTTGTCAACCTTGGCTGCACATTAGAATCACCTGGGAATCTTTTTAAAATACTGATTTCTGGGCCTCATCTTCCAGAAATTCTGTTTCTTTGTTATGGGGTGGGGCCACAACATTAGTAACAAAGAAACAGAATTTCTGGAGGATGAGGCCCAGAAATCAGGATTTTAAAAAGATTCCTAGGTGATTCTAATGTGCAGCCAAGGTTGAGAACCACTGGTTTAGAATGACCTGGGATTATCAGTTTCTGCTGATTACAACCTGATGTCCAATGCCAAATTTCAGGTTACCATATCTTCACAATAAATTTCCTTTTGAGAAACTTGGTGACTCTGGGAATTCAACTACTGATTTCATTCAGCAACCCATACAATTAAATTTTTTCCCCCTGAATTTTAGTGATATTATCCATGTGGACTTAAGGAATAAAAAATTACTTTAGGGCTATTGGGAATCTTAGAGCATGACGAAGTGAGAGTCAATAAAAATAAAAACATGTTAAACAACAACAACAACAACAACAAACACCTACAAGCTAGTGAAACCCTTGCTGACTGCTCTGGGCAATTGTGGAATGGGGGGATGGGGAGGAAGTGGTGTGTCAGATTTTAAGAGTCATCATGGAGTGTTGGAGGAGGCCACTGAGAGGAAGTGACCACTGGTTGGCCCAGGAGCTAGACAGGGACAATCTGGGGGTCCTCCATCTCCTCCTTCTCCTTGGAATGTGCCCTCTGTCTACTGTTCCCTCAGTGGGAGTCATTTCAAGGAGATAGTCTTGAGAAAGCAATGTGTTGCTCAGACCAACTGGACTGATGGTGACTGAACCCCTTATATTTTATCAACTTTTAAGGTTCTGGCAGGCTGGTGAAGAGATCTACTTGTCTTGTGGCACCCAAGTCAAACCTCCTATGTAAAACTGCCCATTAAAATTGCCACCTATCGATTGTCAGTGCCCTCTGCTGGGCCCCACGCCTGAAGACACTCTGCGATTGGGCAGGGCCGCTGATAGGTCTCTGTGGCTATAGGAGACCTACTGCCAGGGTCTGCAGTTGGGTAGGTCCACAGTTGGGGTCTGTAGGGTCTATGTTTGGACAAGGTCCACTGCTAGGGCACTTCAGTTGGTCAAGGCTGTCTTGCAGGGCTCAGTGTTCAGGCAAGGCCATTGGTGAGCCCCAAGACCGGGCGCTTCTGGTTGGGCTTGACCAATAGGCGGGGCTGGGCCATGGGGAGGTGGTGCGTGGGGCTCTGTGGTCTCAAAGCAGCTGGCTTTGCTTCCAGGTGGAAACAGTCTCCTGGTAGAATTCAGAGCGAGTGAAGTTGCTGGTGAGGCTGCCCAGTGGGGAGAGACTACTGACCCGGTTCCACAGTTGGGGCAGGTAGGCGGGACCCTCTGGTTGCAGGCCACTGGCAGGGACTGGGGTTGGAGAGTTGCTCCTGCCACGCTGCATGCTCCCAGGGGGTGGGCTGTGGGAGGGGGGGGGCCGCAGAGGGGGCCCCCCTGCAGAGGGGGGCTGGAGATGGGCTGGGCTCCTCCTTGAGCTGTGGCTGGTGGGGAAGCTCCGGGTGGAGCAGGGCTTCTGATGGGCTCGGAGGTCGGTGGGATTGTGAGACCGCAGTGGGGTGAAGTGTTGTCGCTGAGATCCGACTCCACTGGCTGCTGAAAACCCTGCCCCTAGTCTTTGCTCCTGCTTGTTCCCAAGTGTTCCGACCAGTTTCCCCAGTGGTCTGCCTGAGTGGAGACAGACGCGGGCCTCTTCGGCAGTGGCCGAAAGGCTTATGAAGGCGGACCTTTGCCTTGATCTCTCCTTATCCCAAAGGAGAAATCAACGAGGGTCCTTCTCGGCGCATGGCTATGTGGCATTTGGGGGAGGGGTGGTGGAAAAAGCCAAACTATTCTTCGTCTTCTCATCCAGTTTTTCTCAGGTTTTGGTTTGGTTTTGGCTCCATCCTTAACTGTAAATTGTCCCCTGTGTTCTCACAAAAGTATTCTCCTTCATGGATGGTTGGTTAAGTGGTGTTTCCATGAGAAGGACCAGAGCAGGGACCTCTTATTCTGCTACCTTGCTGAAGTTAAGGCATCTTTGATTTTTTTTTTTATTAGCAGACTTACAGGGAGGTGGTGGTGTTTAAAACTTGCTATGATAACTTTGAACAACTTTGATGAAAACAATAAAAACACTTTAGCTTACTTTTGATTGAAATAGGTGGGAAATGCAAAAAAATTGAATGAAGTTTTGGTTTGCTTATCTATACAAATGGAAATGAGAATTTCCATGAATATACAAGTAAGTAAAATACAAATGCATTTTTATTTAAAGCGGAAATGTGTTTCTGTCCATAAATTTATGCTCGAAACAATATTTTTGGAGCCTTTCTTTTTCTGAGAAAATATTGAATACTATTGGAATAAAACAAACAAATATTCACAAAGTAATAAAATCATCTATCTTTTGAAATATTCCCTTACTGATTCAAACAATTCAAATCTTGCCTTCTAGTATAATTGGAAGTGGACTGTATATTTACTATATTTTCTAGTATAACTAAGTCCCATCCTAATGTGAGATATATGCATGAGTTTACCTCATCTTGGCACCAGAATTCTACCTCTGTAATTATCAAATGAAAGCCTCAAAATTATAAAGTTTTTATGTATAAAGTTAATTGAAAGTTTGTTTTGCCCATAAAAGAAGACATACAAACATTTAAAAAAATATTTAACTTGAGCCCTGGCTTGTGTGGCTCAGTTGGTTGAGTGTTGTCCCACACACAGAGAGGTCTCCGATTGGATTTCCCATCAGAGCACAAGCCTCTGGGGTTTTAGGCTCAATCCCCAGTAGGGGCATGCAGGAGGCAGCTGATCCATGTTTCTCCTTTCCTCTTTCTCTAAAAATAATAATAGTTGTGGTAATAATACTAAAAACATATTTAAAAGGTTTAACTTGAATATGCCTGAAACTACAAAGGAATTAAAATACATTAAACTTTGATTCTGATATTAAACCCTCCTCACCACAGAATTGGGGAGAAGTTTTTGTCAGTTTAGCTAATTGTGTTAATTCTGGTCAGGAATCTCCATTATAGTTTTTGCTTATCATTGTTCTAATTTGTCTGCCTTATGTCTCCCCTGTGTTTTAGAACTATCCTTTTTAGTCTTTACTTGCTCAGTAATTCCAAGTTTAAGATATCTAAGGTATTTGCATATAAATTGCACTAAATATATTCCTAACCATCCTTCTTGATCATACACCCTGAGGCAGCTGGTGGACTTAATGGCAATATTCTTACCAATCCATGAAGTCATTCATTATGGGCTGGATCCTTTGTTTCAGATTTTTTCATCTTCCTCTATGTGATTCAATAGGGACCATTGTCTATCTCCTAATATGAATAGAATGGATGCTAGTTGCTTTAAAAGAACAATCTCAAATAATTTATTATCGACTGACTCCATCATTAGTCATTAGGACCCAATATTGGTTAATATGTTTTAGATGGAAAGTGAGAGAATTCTAACTTAAAATCTCTTAAAAAAATAAGGGACATTATTTTCCCTCAGGTATTTATGTATGGCTGAATTCAAATGCTCAAGACACTACTTACTGATACTGACCCCAGTCCATCTCTTCATCTTGCCAATTGCTGGACATGAGGGCAACTAGTAACTTTACACTCACATCCTACTGCTTTTTCAGGCTTAATCTTATCCAAAACCTTGGCACACATTCTAGAGAAGATGTCTGCTTGGCCTAGTATGAGATGCATGCCTACTTATGTCTAAGAGGGAGATTGCATTTTATTTAAAAAAAGATGATTAGGATTCCAGAAAGATAAAAACAGTATATTTAGTACATATTTTTCTATTTTATTCATTTAATTTTAAAGCTGTTACTTAAGCATGTAAAATTTAAACCCTGATGAAACAAGAAGTTTCCTTTTTTAAAACAATATATTGCATCTTTGTAAAAGGCTATATGTATATCAGGATCCAATACATTTCAAGTATTCCAGTCAATTTTTAAGAGAAATTTTCACACATGCAAAAATGTAGAGGCTGATATAACAAACTATCACGGACTCACCTAGATTCTACTTTTCAATTCAGAATTGATTGTGCTTCATCTATAGATCCTCCCTAACATTCCTAACAATCAATTATTTTGAAGTCAATTTTAGATATGATATGTTTTCAACTACAAATATCTCAATATCAGACAGTGGGAATCTTTTTAATTTGGCCCTTGATATTCTTGACATAACTAAAATGGTCTGTAATTATTTCATTTGCTTTGCTGTTTGCATAATATCCTAGACACATCTTATACCTTTCTACCTAGAACCAGTTATTCCTCCAAGGAACCCTGGGGAATTTGGGATTTTTATACTTTAAAAAATACCGTATTGACTTCTTATACCATTTGCCTCTTTACCCATACGAAGTTTAGAATACCACTTCTGCCTTTTGAAAATTTTCGTCACTTTGTCTGATTTATTAATGGCTTCTCTTTAAGTAGTTAGTTCATTCATCCATTAATTTAATATTTATCAATTGCTAACCATATGCCAACCAGGGTTCTAGGTACTGGGAATATGGTTGTGAACAACACAGTAAAAATTTTAGGTTTCATGGAGTTGTCTTTATGGTGAAGGATTGATTTGACTTGAATATACTTTCAGGGGGCAAATACTACTATTATGGTGACCAAAGATTATTTGACTTTGGGTCGTGGGTACATAATGCAATATACAGATCATTTATCATAGAAATATGCACTTCAAACCTATATGACTCTGTTGACAGTGTTACTCCAATAAATTTAATTTTTTTTAAAAAAAGAATATACTTTGGAGATCTCCCTAAAAATACTATACTAGATGGTATATGTGTTCTCTTTATAGGCTTTTACTCCCTGGCTCTGGTCTATTGGTCAATATTGTAAGGGTTTTGTCTTTGCCTGTGATGTGGGCTACGAAAGAATTCACAACTAAAAGAAGAGATAGATATTGAAAGAGAGTTTATTTTACTTTTCCCAAAGGGAAAGTGCCCGTGCATTGCTAATCAATACAAGGGCAAGAAATAAACAGTGGCCTGCTCTTTTAAGGGTAATGTCTGCTGTTGCTGGGTGACAAGAAAGAGAGGTCGATTTTTAGGCTGAACCTGAGCAGACATCAGGGGGGTTGTAGTTTGTTT
Organism: Myotis lucifugus; assembly: GCF_000147115.1. Classification (NCBI taxonomy): domain Eukaryota; kingdom Metazoa; phylum Chordata; class Mammalia; order Chiroptera; family Vespertilionidae; genus Myotis; species Myotis lucifugus. The sequence continues at coordinate 375,345 of NW_005871207.1, read as the reverse complement.
GTTCTTCAGCAGACAATCTGGCCAGATGTCCAAGGGAGGTATCTTATCAGTATTTTTCCGAAGCCTGTGAAACATTCTGAAATTAAAAGTTATGAAGAGTTCAAAAGAGGCTTGTTTGTAGGGGAGCAGGGAAGGGACTTTTTTTATAAACTATCATTGAGTTGTAAAAACAGCAGGTAGGAGATGTATGCAAGAATGTAGCCTTGAGAGTAACTTACTTTGTGTTGCAGTTTAAACAGAGTGCCTGTTTGAATCAGAGGAGCTAACAATCTTGGGAGTTAATTACCAGGTGTTTCTTATAAATTGTGGAAGGGTACAGCAAATATAAAGAAAGGCCTTTTTAATATTTCTAATAGATATATTTAAGAATAACTGCTGTTGATTTAGTAAGCCTATCAGCATATTAGATATCTATTATACTTGTTACTTTTGGAATAGTTCATTTTAACTGCTTTTTCTTCACTTGTTTTTATTATTCTGTATATTCTCTCCATATTCTTGATTCTCTTATATATTTCCACAAAAGAACAGGTCATAAATTCTTTGGGTATAAAAAAACAATAACTTTCTTATAAGAATCTGGGCTATTTTTTTTAAATTTTTTTTTTTTAGAGTCAGAATAGCCAACTGTGACTTGGCAAATGTATGGAAAGGTATTACATTATTCATGTATTAAATCAGACCTCTATTGTGTCAGACATACAAGTAAATAAAACATGAAAACTTACATATATGTTTTATAGATGAATTAAAAAGTGAGTTTGGATAAAATATGTTAATATTAAAACTTCTAAAGAGCAAAGTTTTTATTTATTCTTTTTTGTTATTATATATCTTACACTATAATTTTATATGATATAATTATATATATTACACATAATTATATGGTAAAATCTCTCTATATAAAAGCCCAGTGATTGGAACAGCAGAACAACCAGAACGACCAAAATGATTGGTGGCTATGACACCCACTGTGGCAGCCAGTCAGTCTGATCTGGGCCCTGATAGCCTGGATGGCCCCACCCTGATCGGTCCCCAACACCCTGATCGGGGGCAGGTCAGCTGGCCAACTGCCTGCGGCCCCTCCTGCCCTACTGGCCCAGCCTGATAGGCCCCCATTGCACATTGAAAGGAAAGTAATTAGAAGAAATATTTTAATATCGCTATTTGCCCTTTCTCTATAATAGAAGTGTCAACCAAATTCACGATCAACAATGAAAGATCAAAACACATGCATGCGATTGGCACCAGAGAGACCTGTATATGTATTGCGCATGACCGAGTCAACTTAGCCTTTTATATATTTAGAATAAACTTGCTTAATTAGACCTGCTTTCTGATTTAGCTAAACTTTTCCATCCCAGTGAAGCATCCCAACTTCTCTTTCAGGTAATTGTCAGCAACACAGCAGTAAATATCAACACAAAGCAGATTATTATTGTAGATCATGCAGGGAGAACAAAGGGTAAAATATTTAACTGCAGCAGTGTTTGACTATATTCTGCACAGTGAGAAAACCTGAAGTCATATTCAAGGTCCATCGTTACTTCTTTTCAGTAGGGTCAAGTTTCTAAGCTTTCTAAATTTCTGTTTTCTGGCTAATAAAAAGAAAATATGATTCCACTGAGTCTCCTATATACCTATTCCAGGACTTCTTGAGGATCAAATGAGATGAGGCACGGGAAAGTGCTTCACAGACATTTGGTTAAAGTGTAAATCTTTCCACTTGGCTATAAAGCAAGTCGTGTTCCTGGGCTGAAGAAATTGTAAGGAGGCTAGTCACCAGGGAGAGGAAGCTGGGTGTTGCTATGTGATGTCATTACCTAGTGCCCAGAAGACACCATTTTCAGGCTGGGCTGGGCTGTGGGCCGCATTTTGTGCCTTGCAGTGTTGGCTGCGATTTGGTGGGCTGTTGCTCTGAGGTGGTGGCAGGGCCTGTGTCCCACTTGGAGGAAGCTGAGTGTTACTTTGTGGGTGCCAGGTCCGCAGTGCAGTTTCTCTGTAAATGGCCAGTGCGCATCACAGCAGCTCCTACATTGAGCTTCTGCCCCCTGGTGGTCAGTGCACATCATAGCGACCGGTCAGATGGGTGGAGGGACACTTAGCATATTAGCCTTTTATATATACAGAAGCTTTTTATGTAATTCATCTAGAGTGTAATAAAGTGCCTGGGATAAATAGTCCATCCCTTTAAAGACTTATACATTATGCTATAATCATTGGATTTTCTATTTTACTTCTGAGAATTTTTTTGCCTTAAGAATCTTAACATTATAAGCCACTTTTGAAGATACTATAACAAAACATTCCTTGGAAGGATTCATTTTATTAATCACCTTGTAATTTAAATTGAATCTATTGGCCAAATGGTTGTGTATACAAAGTTGTTATGATTTTTTTCTTTCCATATAGGTAAAACAGAAATAAAGGTATTGATTATTTTCCTGCATAAAATTACTATATAAGATCTAACAATTGATTAATTCCCTAGAGGTAGGAAGAGGGGCAACTTGAGTGATGCTATAAATTATTACTAAGAGGTTTAGCTCAATTATGTTCAGTAAGTAGTATTTGTTTTTTTATATTTAAATAGAAAGTATACTACATGAATTACAGCAGTTACTTTTTTCTAATCATTTCAGTTTAGCCTACATTTTATTCAATAAGGAATACATTATTCCAGGAAATATTCTTGCTAGTCAGAATCTAAAAAATAGTCTGTTCAGAAATGTCAGCTTTCTGAATATGTTTAGAACAGAGTTAGAACTAACAGCAGAAGTTTTAAATACCTGTCATGGACTGTGACAGCTTAAACCTTCGCTACTTTACATTACAAAATAAAGGCTGAAATTCACTTTCACATTTTGTAGTAAGTTTAAGTCACAAATAACAATTTTCTTATTTTGGATAACAAAGAGGGAACTACCAGCAGACATGATTAAATGGATTATTTCTCTTTCCTTCCTTGGTGGTAAAGAAAAAGACACAAAGAATACACTTCTTAATAGATGGTTAGCGATTCGTGAACTCTGTGGGCCATACTATAATGTGATATTTGGTATTTTTTGATTCAGTTGCAATGATACTTTTAAGTTGACTGGTGTTTATACAGCAACAACACAAATATTTTAAAATCAGAATAAAAGAAAACCTAATGTCTCCTCTTATATTTATTATTGTAATATGCTTAATTGGGTGCACACATATTTTTTTTCCAAATATATGAAATCCATAATTACACAATTCTTTTTTTCAAATGCCTAATGTCCTCAAGAGTGTAGTAGAAAATAAAGTAGAAAAATAAAATAGTCTTTACCCTCAAGAAATTTCCATTTTTTATTTGAGTTTTTAAATGCAGTTTGACTGTAACAGCAAGGATAGAGTCTATAGACAACTTGAAGTTTTTATTTTGTTTGTATTTATTTATTTACTTATTTATTTTAAACCTCCAACAATACAGATTTATTATTTGCTCACAGATCTAATGGGAAAGCTCTCTTTTGAGCTGTGGGTCTCTGCTGGTTGGCTGGGTTGTTTCTGCTTGCTGTGTCTCTTGTTCCTGTGGGAGCAGTAGGCTACCTGGTCATGTTCTTATCATGGTAATGGCCAAAACATAGGAAAGCAGGGCCAACACTGCTAGCACACATCAAGCTTTTGCTTGCATCATCCCTGCTACCATACCACTGTGTAAAACAAGTCAGTTGTCTGAGCCCAAAGTCAAAGTGTGGGCAGATATACTCCAAGGGGCCAAGCATATTACATTGCCAAGTCCAACATCAATAGAGCAGAAAAGTATATTCTTCCCATAAAGTGCAGGTTAGGAGAAACGTGAGAGCAAATATTCACTGAACAGTACTTTAACGTAAGCAGCCTCCAGTGTGAATGAAAAATGCAACTTTGCAAGTGAGACACTGGGAATGATGGTGAGAGGAATTAATCTTACTTCCACACAATATGTCATATTTTGCTTCAGTGCATATGCTGAATATTGGAAAACTGCACTCCAACTCTACATGGCTGGACGCTGACCTTTCATAGAACATTCCAATGTTCCATCAGGTCAGGTGCTTCTGGGTGATGGGATGTCCGGGAAAAACCATGGGCCCCAGGGTCATTTGCCATATGTGCACCTCTTTTAGCATAAAATGGGTCCCGTAGTCAGAGGCTGTTATGAGAAATCTCCAATCAGTTAACTAGTGAAGATTTTAGATATGAATTCCATGAGTAAATGTTTCTGTTTCTAAATAAGTACATTTACTTATAATATTTTCCCTTTATGGATCAGGCTGAAGAAATATACAAATATATAGCTGTGGGCTACTCTAGATATATTTAGAGTTATTTAACAATTATAATACTTTAGCATCCAAATAAAAAGTTTATTAAACTTTGAAAAAGAGCACTCATGCAAGGGTGTTTCTCATATCATTGATTAAAATATATGTTTGTAAAAGAAAACGATTATCTACAATACCCCATAGAAATTAAGTAACTTTTAAGGAATTTGATATATTTTTATTCTAAGATATTTATCTTTAATACTACTAAAGGAGTTTACTGGGGCTCACATTCTTGCTTTAAAAGTTTGGATTATAAATGTTAAAGTAGGTCAAAGGAGTTATCAACATGATTAACAGAGTTGCCCTGACCTATGTGGCTCAGTTCGATGGATGTCATCCTGTGCACCAATAGGTCACCAGTTGTGGTTCAATTCCCGGTCAGAGCGATCAATATTTCTTTCTCACATAGATATTTCTCTCTGTCTCTCTTCCTCTCCCTTCATTTCTCTCTAAAATAAATAAAAATATATATTAAAAATGATTACCAGAATATAAATTTTCCCTTGTTTGGAAACTTTAGGAGATATAAAAATAAAATTATGTGAGGTAGGCCCTGGCCAGTGTGGTCACATTGGTCGGCTGTCATCCTGTGCATGGAGAGGTAGCTGCTTCCATTCCCAGTCAGGGCATATGCCCCAGTTGCTGGCTTGATCCCCAGTGGAGGGTGTACAGGAAGCAACTGATAAATGTTTCCCTCTCGTATTAATTTTTCTCTCTCCCCTCTCCTTTCCTCTCTAAAAATGAATAGAAATCTTTAAAAAAATGATTTGAGGCAGTATCTTATATATTCTTCTTAATTTAGATTATACTAATAATGTAATTATTATGATTACTAGAGGCCCGAGGCACGAATTTGTGCAATGGTGGGGTCCCTCGGGGTGGCCTGTGGAGATCGGGCCCCAGCTCATGACCTTGCCTTGCAACCCCACAGCCCCACAGCCCCGCCTGGCACCCTGCCTTGGCCTGGTGCTGCCCCCTCACCTGCTCCACCAACCCACCTGTGGGACGATCGATTAGGGCCAGGCCCCCTTCCCAGCTCCCTCAGCACTTAGGATCCAGGCAGCAGCCCTGCACCCCACCGCTGCTGCTGGTCGCCGTCTGCTGGGCCCCTGCTTGCACCCACCTTGGCCTGGCACCGCCTGCTCACCTGCTCCACCATCCTGCCGCGGTCCCATGCTCATCAGGGCCCATCAGGGCTGGCAGTGCCTCCACTGTAGCCCACTGCCAGTGCCAAGTCACTAACACCAGCTGTGTTTGCATCGCCCCCTGGTGGTCAGTGCACATCATAGCAAGCAGTCAAACTCCCAGTCTCCCCGTGGAATGACTGCCAGAGGGGACAATTTGCATATTAGGCTTTCATTATATAGGAATTAGCTAACATATACAGATATTATTAATTTAAAGTCTTATACCTTGCATTATTGCACTTAATTTTTACAAAGGTCCTATGAGTTACATATCATTTTAAATTTTGTTTTATACAGATGAAACAACAGAACTGCAATACTCATTCACTAAAAGAGTGGTTAAAATGAACTATAGTGACTCCACTTTTTATAACATATCCTAAATTTGGGGGTGGCTAGTTGGCTATTTTTTGGTGTTTGGATTGGGAATATATATATTGATGTGAATTGCAATATATATTATTTATACATTTCTCTACATACCAAGAGCATACAATATATGCAATTGTGTATATACCTATGAAAATGTATGTGTGTGTGTGTATATATATATATATATATATATATATATGTTTGAGAATATATAAAGTGTCTATATATAGGTAAATGTGCATATGTATATGTGTGTATCTTTATATATGTATAGGCAAGTGCACTCCATCATATCATGTTTTATACATTTATTCATATTTGTGTTTCCATCTAATTAACTGCAAGAAATGATTTAATACTAAACTAGTCTGTATGTTAACATCATTTCCCAGGAGAATATATAAAAACTACAATAAGGAGAATAGTGGTTTTGGTATTAAGTTGGTCTGCAATTATCTTTCAAAAGTGATGTAATGTGTAAAACGGACTCTCCAATAGGCTCAGCTTCAAAAGTTGACCTATGAATGTTAATATACTCATATCCATGTATCTATGTGTAGGGGGGAGTTCGATATAGAGTCAAAGAATTATGTGGTGAGTGTTCTTAAGCCTCATTCATGAAATTGAATTAGAGAGAGATCTTCAGCTGAAAAGGTGTCCAGCAGAGCCTGCTGTGCAGCAGGGACACAGGGCTCTTGAACTCAGTGAGAACAAGTTTGCTGTCCTATTAGGATAAGTTGCCCATTTCTCAGAATCATGTATAAACCCCACATTGAACCCTGGAAACCAAGGCATTTGAAGCATGAGATTACGTACTTGGTACTGCAAGCAATGTAGAACATTCACTCCAAGCTTAGCATTTAATAGGTATGAAGATAGATGAAGCTCACTGATTAAACTCCCATATGGCTCAATGTCAGATGGGAAGCTAATATTTTTAATGCCAAAAAGTCTAGAGTGGCTGAATTGAGAACAAAGAAATATAAACATTTTATTTTTATCTATATTTCATACACATATTTTAGGATTAAGGAATATGTTTTATAGTAATTTATTTGATAAAATGACCTGAAGATTTGAGTGAAGCCTAGTTTGATGAGACTGTCAAACATGTTAATGCAAAGTCAAATTTTCTTTGTAGTAACTCAAGCTATTTTCATACTTTATTCTCAGTCAGTGGTTCTCAACCTTCCTAATGCCGCGACCCTTTAATACAGTTCCTCATGTTGTGGTGACCCCAACCATAAAATTATTTTCATTGCTACTTCATAACTGTAATTTTGCTACTGTTATGAATCGTAATGTAAATATCTGATATGCCATATGTGTTTTCCGATGGTCGCGACCCACAGGTTGAGAACCGCTGCTTTTTGTCTTAGAATACTGATAAACTTTGAGTAATCAGACACTGACTTCCCAGATGCTGTTTTTTTTTTGTTGTTGTTGTTTTTTGTGTTTTTTTTTTAAATAGCAGGGGAGAGAGTTATTTAAACATACTATCTTTTACATTGTGAACAAGTGAAGTAAATCAGGAAGTCTAACTGGAAAAAGAATAATTATGGTAACCATATTGCAGAGTACACATCATATTTTCAAGGTTGTCATTTTTTAATGGGAATTTAAAGAGTTGTGGTTCTGCAATAGTAAGATCATAGAATTAAAAAGACATTATAGTTTATCAAAGCACCTACTGTATAAAGTAACAGCAGACATGGTAGAACCAAGGAGAAAATAACCAACTGAAATACTAATGATTGGCAGGATATTCAGTAGCTTAACAACTTTAGGATATAGACAGTTGTCATTAATCAGTGTCCCAAACATAGGTGCTTTCTGAATTTATTCATTAAGTTCATCCCGAATATTTTCTATTGGTTTTATTATGTATCCATTATATATATTAGCAAATGTGTCCTTATATTAACAAATATATAATGCTAGAAATATTTTAAACATAAATTTTGATTACTTTGCCTTTGCTCTCTTTTGTTAAAATGTATAAACGACATTAAAATAGCCGTGGCCAGTGTGACTCAGTTAGTTTAGCATCGTCCCGAGCACCTAAAGGACACTGGTTCCATTCCAGGTGAGGGCACATAACCAGGTTGTGGGTCCTGTCCCCAGTCAGGGCATTTGCAGGAGGCAACCAATTGATATTTTTCTCTCATAGGATGTTTTTCTCTCTCTCCCTCTCCCTTCCTTTCTCTTAAAAAATCAATAAATACATATTAAACAAACAACAACAACAACAAACACCTCATTCTCACTGGGCTTTCTCTCCAGAATCTCCTGCAGCTTTGCAGTAATATATGTATATCTATATATTAAAATAGATACATGAAAACTTAAAATTCTTAAGCTTATTTGGAGCCAAAAGTTTAAATGCCATTTGTTTTTGTAGCCAGTTATCTTTTAAGGAAGCATATGAACTATTGCGTTTAGAAGAACTGGTGCATTTGGTTTTTCACATTATGAAAATGAAAATATATCCATGAATAAATAATATTTTGCATACACTAAATATTTATGGTGATAGTGGGAAAGAAACTTGAGGCACTAGAGATGCATTTTCATTAAGTTAAAATGAATTTTCTTTTTAAGTCTGAAAAAATGTAATAGCTCATTCTGAAAAGATGGAGGAAAATAATGTTGTTTACATCTCTCTTTACCTATTTGCTTTCAGGCAGAATATTAAAGAAAGTATAACATTATTTTGCTTTAGTAAGTACTCTTTCTTTGCCATTATTTTCAATTTAGCAATATATTTTTATTTATTTTACTGTACAAATTCTCATTAGCACAGAAAATATGTAATGAATATGTTGCACAGCATGACCTGAGCAGATAGAACATCTCCCCCAAAGCAGCAGAGCAGCAGGAGGTAATTAGAGGTCCCCATGATATTTGTTACTAATAATCTTCCATTGACATTTAAAGTTGATTGGCAGTTTTTAAAGTTTTCTACTGTTGTCTTAGGCAGGCAGCTTTACAAACAATACAGGTTTGATATATATTTTTACAGGCTTCAGTATTATATTAAGTCTTCAAACTCCAATTTCCAACTAATATAGTTGTGAAGAACCACCTGTCCTACACCATCTTGCAGTCTCAGTAAATCTATAATAATAAAAGCATAATATGCTAATTAGCCCAGACAGCCGACCGACTTCTGGACATCATTCCGGACATCCTTCTGGACGAAACCACCGTGGCAGGGGCCAAGGCAGAGGCAGTTAGGGGCAATCAGACAGGCAGGCAATGTGCTTAGGGGCGATCAGGCAGGCAGGCGAGTGGTTGGAGTGATAGCGATTCCTGCAGGATGGGGCCTAAACCAGCAGTCGGACATCTCCCGAGGGGTCCCTGATTGTGAGAGGGTGCAGGTGTCTGAGGGACACCTCCCCATGCATGAATGTTGTGCACCGGGCCTCTAGTATATAATAAAATGAAAAGGCCTGGCTGGTGTGGTTCAGTGGTCAAGTGTTGACCAATGAACCAGGAGGTCACGGTTCGATTCCAGGTCGAGGCACATGCCCAGGTTCTGGGCCCCATCCCCAGTGGGGGTGTGTGCGGGAGGCAGCCAATCAATGATGTTTCTAGCACTCTCTCTCCCTTCCTCTCTGAAGTCAGTAAAAAAATGTATTTAAAAAAATTAAAAGACATAATGGAAGTTAAATAAAATTTCATTGCCATGTCTCATAAACATACTTATATAGAGATGTCCAGAATTAGAGGTCATAAAAACAAGTTGTTAATAAAATCAAATCAGTAGTACAAAAGTGTAGAGAAGGCATTTATCAGAAAGATAATTTTAAAAATTCAGATAAGAAAGAAAACAATAGGCAAATGAAAATGAGTAGAAAGGAGGCTTTTGACAATCTTGCATGTGTGTGAAGAGAATAATGAAATGAATATAAAATATGTGAAACAAAGGTATATTCCTATCATTTTTTCCAACCATATTTCAGATGGAAATAATAAAAATGTATTTTTCTAGGGAAAACAATTCAATAGAAAACTATAATGAAACAAAGATCTGTTCTTTGAAAAGATAAATAAATTGAAAAACCTCTGGCTTGATTCACTATGGAAAAAAGAGAAAACTCAAAATATTTCTGTGAAGTTAATAAGGAAAAGCAAATACATTTGAGTTTATCATGTATAGAATCATGTTCTTATAAAGACTAAAGATAATTTAGAGATTGTTTACTTCTGAACATTAACTTTAAAAAATAATAAAATAGGAACTCAAAAGTAATGTATCCTCTTTGGAAATTCTAATATGGAAAACATTTTCGGCATTAATATTGATTTTTAAATTGAGCCTAATGATATATTTTATTGCGTATGTTTTCAAATGATTATTTGACATTTGTATGTCTTCTTTGGTTAGGTGTACATTCATATTTGTACACATTTTAAAATTGGTGTTTTTTTCCCTACTTGTTGAGTCCTAAGAGTTTTTTGCATATTTTGGATACCAGTCCATTATATAATATATGCTTCACAAATATTTTCTTCCAGTCTTTGGTTTGTCTTTTCTTTCCTTAATTATTTTTATAGAAGTTTTTAATTTTAATGAAGTTCACTTTACCTATTTTTTTTCTCTCATGGATTATGCTTTGGGTGTTGTATCTGAAGAGTCAAAACCAAACCTAAGGTCATCTAGATTTTCTCCTTTATTATCTTCTATTAGGTTTATACTTTTGCATTTAAGTTTATGTGTGTAATACATTTGAATTATTTTTTGTGAAGTGTACCATCTTAGTCTACATTCATATTTTACATGTGCATTTCTAGTTGTTCCAGCATTTTTATTGAAAAGACTATTCTTTCTCCACCGAATTACCTTTACTCTTTTGTCAAAGTTCAATTGACTGTATACCTGTGGTTCTACATCTGGGCTTTTTAGTGTATTCCATTGACTTGTCTATTGTTTTGTTTTTTCATATAATTTTAATATTGGCTTGTTGATATAAAATATCTTGCTGGAATTTTGATTGAGATTATGCTTAGCCTATGGGTCAAGTTGAAAACAATTGACATCTTAATAATATTGATTCTCCTGTTCTTGAACATGAAATATCTCACCATTTATTCAGATCTTTTATTTCTTGTATCAACATTTTAAAATATTTCTTCATTGTTAAACTTATACTGAATCACTTTTTGTGTTTTTAATTTCAAAATCCCAATTGTTCATTGATGGTATATAAAAAAGTAGTTAACATTTTTATATCATCCTCATATCTTGTAAGCTTGCAATAATCCCTTAATAGTTTCAGAAATTTGGTGTTGTTGTTCTTTGGATATAAATATATTTTTTATAAATGCTTTTATATCCAAGATTCTGTGAATTTATTTTATTTTCCTTTTTAACCATTGTACACTTTACAGGAAATTTTTGTCAAAATGGAAATGAATAAAGTACATAAGTTAAAAATAAAATTTTCAATTATTGTCTATTTTCTTAAGCTTTCTGGTATTTTACCACAGCATGTATGAGTAATATAGTGACACATTAATCATCTCTTTTCTGACCCTTTAAAGATGAAACACATTAAAAATATGTACACATGATTTCACAATGCACTATTTTTTCCCCAGAATTCCCTCAGGCCTAATCTACTTTACATTTTAAACTATTTGTATTCTCTTCTCCTATCATTTGTGCCCTGATTACTGGTCACACAATCTTTTCTACTTCTGATTGAACCACCAACATCTGCTTCTTGATATGAACAGCTGTTTGGTTTATCGTACCTGGCTAACCACACCCCACTTTGAATTAAAGGCATCACTCTAAACAAGAACCAAGTCCCAGATTTGTATAAAACATGAAGTTATATCTGTTTAATTAGTTTGTGAGTTTCAGGAAAGGTTCATATTTGTTGTCAGAAAAAATACTAGTTTTTGACCGAGTGTACCTTCTTTGTTTCACATACGATTCCTAAAATTGTTCGTAAAAAATGCAGGGAAACATTTTTCAAAGACAAGAAGATCCTACATTTGTCAGTGTCTGAATTTTTATTCTCTGATCATTCTTCTCTGCTCTACTATGTACTATATGCTTTGGTTAGCAGCTCTTTGCAAACAATAGCCACAGAAGAGTAATTCCTAATCATCCTAGAATCCCAAAGTGACAGATTTAAAGAGTTGGTAGTAGCACTGTCATCAATCTTAGATGCCATATAATGATGATATTGAAGCAGAGCTGTTCTTACTACTTGGGACACTTGAGTAATTGTACCATGATAACTGAAACTACTGAACATAGTAAGAAAAGTAACAATGAAAGCAATAAAGTCTCCACATATAATCCACAAAAGATTAAAATGAAGTAAATATGCTTCAAAATCAACACCCACAAGAAGTATACAGACTACACTTATATCTATGTAAGGGTATTTACAGAATGTGTATGTATCTACTTAACATAAAATTAATCTCTGTGTGAAACAATAATTTATGAAGGATTGTTTATAACTTAAAAACATTCACAGTCTTCTTTAATTGGCAAAAATGTGACTTACCATAGTTGTACCATGACCAGCTTTCATTTAAATAAGCATTGCAAAACCTTTTTAGATATCATTAGTACTGAAAAATTTCATTTGCACAGCTTAAATAGCATTTGCTGTACTCACATCAATGCTACTGTTTTCTTCAATTTCTTAAAATTATCTTGTGCTTTTAATGTTATTAAAATAGAGAGAACAATAGATCTTTAATGAAAATACACAATTCCTAACAAACATTCTTCCTCTGTAATGCCAGGAAGAAGATGAATTTCAAAGCAACTTTAAAAGAATATATCTGAAGATACTCTGGCTGCTTGATTCCTTAGAAGTAAATTAAATTATTTTAATCACTAATACATTCTTATTTCTGTGAAATACTGAATATTTATCAAATCAAGAAAATGTTACTAACTTCCTAAAAAAGGAAGTTAAACAAAACACGAGTAGAGTTTCATTTTCAAGGGTAAAAAAAAAGAATGCTTTAGAATTTATCATTTCTCTGTGTAGCTGTAAATAATGTTTCTAATAAATATAGTAAATCTATAAAACAACAATTACAAAACATAGTCTAATTTTGCATACTAACCCTTGACATAGTTTGTGAGGATTGTCTTTTTATTTTGAAAGACATACATGAATCTCAAGCTTAAACTTTGCTCAATTCTCACTTAGTGACAAATCAATTAGTGACAGATGAGGGCATCGAATCCATATTATTTGACTCTTAATTCAAGGTGACTTTCACATTATAATTACTAGTACAATGAATAAGACTGAATAACCACACTAATAAGATAATACAGTTGAATAGCTCTTAAAAACATACTAGATCATGAGTGAAATATAAAATTTTCAGGTGATCAAAGTTCCTTTAATTTTTGTAACATTTACAGTGAAACCTTTGATCAAATCAATAGCCATTTATAAAGTTTAAAAAAATGCTTTTGAAGAATGGTAAATTAGTTTTTATTCCCATATTTGCATTGCTGAATAATACAAAAGTTGAATAATAGTAGATCCATGCTTTACTTTAAAAACTAATTCTTTATAAAATTGATTATATAGTTTATTATAAAAATTTTGATTAAAAATAAATTACTGGTATCCAAATAAGTTATTTAAAATGTTTGCACATATATCTTAGGGTCTGCTGTGTTCATAAACTCTCTATCTATCTATCTATCTATCTATCTATCTATCTATCTAGATTATCTATATACTAGACACCCAATGCATGAAGATTCATGCAAAAATAGGCCTTCCTTCCCCTGGCTGCTGGCACTGCCTTTGCTCTGGCCGGAGCCACCTTCCACCTTCACACGCTGCCCAGAGGCCAGGAGCAGCTGGGGCGGGGCGGAACGCCTGCGTCATCACCATGGCAATGATGCAAGCATCCAGGCCCACTCGTTGCCATCTTTGTCACGTCAATTCACATATTCTCTCCTTAATGGCTGTGGGCACCACCATCTTTGTCTTGAAGTGATGGTCAATTTGCATATTACATCTTTAATAGATAGGCTTTCATGCAGAAGAAAAATTTTTGTATCTTCTATCTCTTCAATTTCTTTGTAAATTGTTTATTTTTAGGAAAGCTGTGTTTGTTTGTTTGTTGTTTGTTTGTTTTTTAATCCTCATCTTTAAAAAGTCAGTACTTGTGTGGTAGACAGTTAGACAGACATGAGCAGAGCAAAGAGGGTAGTACAGAAGGTCACCAAGGCACAAAGCCCCAGGTGCCTAGCAACAGGCAAAACTGGGAAAACAACAGTGCCCTAGCGTAATCATTCCTCCGATAGCATATCAGACCCCCTTCTTTTCATGTCATTGACCATGTGGTTTGACTCTCCCCTGACTGTTCCTCCCCTGGCATGTTGCTAATCATGCCGGATAGATGCCCTTAGAGAGAGAATGAACACAGAGGCCGGGGAAAATAGCCCTTACACATTAAGCCCCCAAGGTAATGAGGGTATGAACCCCATCAAATACTTCTAGGCCTCAGTTGTGTTTCAGATCCAGGCCCAGAAAAGCAGCAAAACCAGACACTGCAGAGGTGAGAGGACTGCCACGGGGCGGAGCAGGCGGCAGAGCTGCTGCAGGCCCCAAAGTTGGAACATCAAGCTACAGAGCATTATGCTCAGGCCTTGAAATCTAATTCAAATTTACTTGGGACCAGTGACTATTTTATTGCATCCAATTTTTGTGTTTTCAAATGGGAATGTCTAACCTATGCCTGTCGTGCCATTGTATTTTACAAGCATATATATATATATATATATATATATATATATATATTTTTTTTTTTTCTAATTTCAAAGATTCCCTAAATGGAGATTAATTTAGTCCCAGATTGCATCATGCTCAGAGTCTCACTCATACTTGATATAGATGATGAAATTTTTTGAGCTGATTATATTTAGACTAGAGGCCCGGTGCACAAAAATTTGTGCACTCGGGTGGGTCCCTCAGCCCGGCCTGTGCCCTCTCAAAATCTGGGTCCCCTTGGGGGCCCCTTCCCCTGGCTGCTGGCACCGGTTTTCCTCTGGTGCCCGGAACCCAGGCCTTCACTCTTCGCCGGGAGGGGCCCGCGCAGTGGGCGAGGGGCTTAGCTCTTTTAAAAATACTTCTGAATGTTTGGTAAATAACCCTATAGGAATATACTTTCTGGAACATGTTGGTTGTTAAGGGCTGATTTGGGTAATCAACAAAATGTATGTTAAAATCCTAATCCCCAGAACCTCAGAATGTACCTGTATATGGAGATAAGATCTTTAAAGAGGGGATTACATTAAATTGAGGCAGTTCCAGTGGGACCCTTAGCCCATTTCACTGAAGTCCTTATAAGAAGAGGAATGTTGGGGTCCTGCCCAGCAGGTCCAGGGGTTCCCAAAAGTGTGGATGGAGTCGGCAAAGAAGGAATGACACAGAGGCAGCATTCAGGTAATCATCATAGCCAGGTTCTCTTTTTATTGTCCTGTTACATCTATATTTATACTATTTGATCCTATAAGCATGTCTCTATAAGCTTTTTTTTGCCGAGGAGAGCATGGGGTCTGTTTATTGGGGGGTCAGTCAAAGGGGTGGGGTAGGGCAGCAGCTTGTCTGGCCCCCGAGAAACCCAACTTGAGTCCAGAGCCTCAACCGCTTTGAAGCCAAAGTCTTCCTCCACCTTTATCTGCACGGGGGCCAGCTCCGGAGTCAGCGGGACTCCCGCCTGGTGCCCTTCCTGTGGCACTCGCTGCGCTTGCTGCCTCTTCCACCCGCTGGGCCCCTCGCCAGGGGCCGGGCTGCTGGCTTCTGTGGGCGCTGGTGTCCTCCTGGGCAGGGACAGCCCCTCTTTCTCTGGAGGCTCGTTCTCAGCGTTGCCTGGGGTGGGGGCGTCTGTGCCCTGGCTGCCCTCGTCCTCTAGTAAGATGGTGAACTGGCTGGCCCGGTAGTCATCGCCGTAGGAGTCTAGCACCTTCTTGAGGAACCTCCGCTCCTGCTGGAGTCTCTTTGTTATCCTCTGTACCTGATGGAGCCTGTTCAGGACCCGCTCGTTCACCTGCTTGATCTCCCTGCAGTGCCGACCCAGCGCCTGGTACTTTCTGTGATTGAGTTCCCATTGGCACCGTTGTTGCTGGCCTTGGGCTGCCTCCTCCTCTTTGTCTTGCACCTGGAGGCTGGAGCTGCCCAGACCCCCAGACAGGAACTCCACTTTGGTCTCAAGCTCGCTCTCCAGGATGTGACCTGAGAACTTCTCAAAGCCCATGGCTGCCATGGACCCCTCTCTCTGCTCCAGCTCCATTTCTCCCTGGCTCCCAGCAAAGAATTTCCAACCTTGCAAGCCTCTAGTTTAAAGTGGCTTGCAAAATGACACAGCCCATCCAATTTCACAGCCAGGTACCCAGGCCCCGGCTGCTAAGCCTCCTGGGAGTTGTAGATCTCTATGTCCGGCTTGCCTCCCTCGCCCCACCCCCATCCCAGTCCAAACTGAAAGGCCCTGCTGGCTGGTCTAACCCTGTGGCCAGGCATCTGAGTCACCTCGGGTCTTTATTCCTGTCCTGACACCGCGCCATCTGACCACGGAGACTCTCCTCTTGGGAGGCCTCTGGGTCTCCTTCTGGGTCTCCTTCTGGGTCTCCTCAGGCCAGGCACCAGATCACGTGCCCCAGCGGCGATGCAGCCCTGGCGCCTGAGTCTCCTTCTGGGGCCTGGCTGCATCGCCCCCGGGGACCTGATCATGTGCCCCAGCTGCGACGCAGCCCGGGCCCCTGGGTCTCCTCAGCCCAGGCACCAGATAGTGTTCCCCAGCGTCGACGCAGCCTCGGCCCCGGCTCATGGGTCGCCTTCTGGATCTCCTGCTGGGGCCTGGCTGTGTCTCCCAGGGGACAGGATGGTGTCCCCAGGCAGCTATGCAGCTGGCCTCTGGCCCCGCCTCTGGGTGTTCTCCCATCACTGGTGTCCGATTACTGGCCCAGGGCCGGCAAAGGTGCCAGGTTCTCCTATCACAGAAGCCGGCAAAGGCGGCCTGGCTTCTCTGAGCAAAGGCAGCTCAGTTCTCTGGCTCTTGGCTGCCACCTGGGTTTCCAATGCAATCAGCGGCAGGCAGCTTCTTCCCTCCTTCCCCTTTCGCCTCCCAGCATTGCGGCTACGTATGCAAATTAACCGCCATCTTTGTTGGCGGTTAACCGCCATCTTGGCTGGCAGTTAATTTGCATATCGCCCTGATTAGCCAATGGGAAGGGTAGCAGTCGTACGCTAATTACCATGTTTCTCTTTTATTAGTGTAGATGAGAGTTTAGACTAAGAGTTGATATTGTAAGGGTTGAGACAGTTGGGATGTTAGAAAGGGTATGTGTATTTTGTATGTGGGATATAAATTTTGGCCAGTTGTATGCATTATAGTGGGTTGGTGGTCCCATTAGCGATATGACTATGTTTCAGAACCTGTGAATGTAATCTCACTTGGAAATAGTGTTATTGCAGATGTATTTAGTTACAGTGGTCAGGATGACCTCTTTCTCTATATTCTGGTGAGCCCTAGATTGAAGTACAAGTGCCCTTCAATAGAATAGGGACAAACAGAAAAGACCATACAAAGACAGCAAAAGAGATTGGAGTTATTCAGCCAGGGGTCAAGAAACACCTGGAGTGCCAGCACTTTTTGTTTCAAAAAAGAGATGTAAAATAGATTTAATTTAATTCTAGTATTTTAAAGAGTTATGAAATATTTCAGAACATATTACTTTACTAAGTGATCAAATATACTATGAAAAAGTGCTTTAAGACTTCCAAATAGCTCCTCCACCCTCTTCTATGTGTTTTGTGTTTGTGTGAATCACTTCTCCCAAAAGAAAAGAGTAGACTATTACATTGTTAAAGTATCAGAAGTATAAGAAATATGCAAATTATTCATATTTGACAAATCAGTCACTGATTTAGTTTCTTTCATATACTGGTAGCTGCCAATGTATCTAAATTACTTTATTGACAAGATAGAAACACTTTTAAGGTCTATTTATTTGTTTAGAAACATGTTAGCTATCCCAAATTTTAATTGGTTAGGGCAGATAATGAAACAATTGTGTGAAAGTCATAAAAGAATTAATCATTTTCCCAAATGATTAAAAGTATCTTCAGCCATACTGATTCATCTGTCAAACAAAAGGAGATTGAAAACTAAAAGGATTAAATAATGTTCATTTCTTAAATTAACCTTTTTTACCTGCAATAAAAAAATAAGTATAATTATTTTTAATGAATTAATCCAATATTAAAACGTTGCACATTTTTGTTACATTTCTTGATTCAAATAGGTCAATACTTTATGCTCTTATACTTAATGAAAAGACCATTGATTTAATTTCCACAGAATAAAGTGTGCAATTAATGTTTTAAAACCTTAAATGTCTGGCCAGTTTAACAGAAGCTTTGAATGAGTCCTAGAAATAAATTTGATAAAAGGTAAACTTGTCAAAAAAATAGGGGTTAGTGGTCTAAAATTTATTTCAATTAAGAACTTCTTCTGTTTTTTTTAATGACCCATACATATTAGCAAGTTGTTATTTAGTTGGAACATGCCTTTTAGTCATAGCATCTGCACTAATCAAACAGAGCTATATTTAAGTATTAAAATATTTTATTTTTAAAAATATTTAAAATATATCTTTACATTGAGATATTTATTTCCAGTTTTCTACACAATTCACTTTCAAAAATGATTTATATTTTTATAAATAGGAGGAAATTCTCTCCCAAACTATAAATGATAATTATTTAATAAGAACTAAATTTATACCATTTACCATAGGAAACTGATTCCTTTATGACCTGGGCTACAAACCACCCTGACACATGAGGTTAACCAACAGAATTTAAAATACATGGCTTATTTGGTTAGGCAAAAATCAATTTGTGTCACATCAAACAAAAAATTATTAAATATTTTATGATTTAGATTTATATCCTCAAGTCAATAATTGTGCCATTTGCAATATCTGTATAATGAATATATCTATATTAGTTTTTAAGTAATACACACTCTAATTATCATGAGTTGAAATTTAAGAGAGTTCTTTATGGATTTTTATGTTCTTTAGGAATTAGGAGACTTTTATTTTGTTAAAAAATAATTTTTGTCTGACCAATGACTTTAAAATTTTTTTATTTTCTTAATTGATTAAGGTCTTATATATGTGTCCTTATCCCTCTTTTACCAATGTTTCTGTCCAAATGAGCTGAGAATGATCTTTCTGTTTTTCAGGATATCAAAATTCTGCCTGAAGATCATTCATATGTTTCAAAATTTACCCTCAGAATGCCACAAACTCTGGGATATATGAATGCATAGTTTTCTCATTTTCTTTAAAACAAATTATTTTGAAAGGCTGGAAAAATAAATCTTTGTGACATAAGGGTTTGGTTTTTTGGCAGCTTTTAAGGAAAGATATTAGTTATATTTGATGTTAATGATGGTTGAAATGGAACATAATAGTCTTTCTTTTAAAATAAATGATTAGACCACTTATATTGCCAAATATTATAGGTGTTAATTTGTTCAAAGCCAGTCAAAATGACTTTTTATATTATTTTTGTATGACAAAAAAAGTCCTTTCAAAGACCTGAATATATATATTTTTTCTTTTGTTTTTCCTAACTAAGCCTCAGTGTGGAGGAATTTTTCTTTGTGTCTGCAGGTACAGAATGCACAGAAAACAGAAACTGGAAGCTAGGAAAACCATTACTTTCACGTTGTCAAATCCTATATGATATGCTTTGAAACGTCCAAAAATTGTCACTGGGTCTGCATTGGGTCATACCATTTATAGAAGGCATTTCATTTATTTTTTTGTTCCAAGACACAAATAAGCTTAGCCATTTCCAGAGTACATGATTTTATGGAGGTGTCTCTAGTTTGTGTGTGGCTTCTTTGGTTCCCCCAGGTTTAAGCCAGTCAAAATAATTTTTTATTATGCTCTAATTTTTCAAAATAAGCATAATATTGACAATAATAAAACATCAAATTTGGATTTCTGGCTAATGATAAAGGTGCTCTTTTTTTATTTTCCTGTGGTAGTCTTCCTATTATAAGTATATTGCCATAATAAAAACAATCTAATATTAAGCATTCCATCCCACTCAGTGATAAAAAAAAGGATAGGTAAACTTATTTTGGTTGTTTACATCTTTAACTTTGCTAGATATTTTAAAAAACAATACCAAAAATCATATTTATGGAGCTTTGTATTTAAATGTATATTTATAAAATATGTTAAATATATTATAATCACTTATATAATTATCAATAATATAAAAAATATAAAGCAGTAAAATATATGGCTTTGTATTACATGTATTAAAACAAATGGAAATCAATTGGTACACTCTCAAATCACAGATATGGTAATGAGTTACTTCACTCTGTAAAGAACCGTTCTATTTGAACTGAATGAGTACAGGAATAACTGAATTTGGTATTATAATATAACTTTCAAAATAATTTTAAAGTATCATGAATAAAATAAAGATGTATTATAACTATATCTATTTTGAGCATTCCCTAAAGCTCCAGTTATCACAGATAATGATTTCATGTTCTATTGTAAATTTGAAAAGTCAGAACTCTGAATATTTATGAAGAGTATGCATCAAGGTCTTAGATACTTAGCTGAGGGATTTTGACTTTTTTATAATCCACACATGAAATTATATTAATAAACTTATAGAGGAAGTGGCTATACCCACCCAGTGATAAATTCTGAAGAGTTCAATCTTGTAGTTGAAGCAGTTTAAATC
The DNA here is from genome assembly GCF_000147115.1 of Myotis lucifugus. Lineage (NCBI taxonomy): Eukaryota > Metazoa > Chordata > Mammalia > Chiroptera > Vespertilionidae > Myotis > Myotis lucifugus. Next base: position 354,657 of record NW_005871207.1, on the reverse strand, counting down.
TCAGCAATATAAACATTTTCCATTTCTCCCAAAGTGAATTTCCAAGTGCTATTTTTTTTCCTCAGCCACCACACTCAGACTCTTTTTTTTAAAAAAACACTGCATTAATTAATCCAGATTATGCAAGGATTTAGGCTGAAGTACCTTAAATTTTCCATCCCTTCATCTTGATGAGTATAATGGGTGCCTCCAAATTCCACAAATTGACTTTCTTACCCCTTTCAACTTATTTATCTGTCTACATTTTAATAATTTTTACAAATATTTGCAATGTTTTATTATGTGAGAGAACAGAACTGCAAATTTACAATCTAATAAAGGATTCAGAATATAGCCATTTAGTGGCTAGAAAAGGGAGTTGGATAAACATTAAAACACATGCAAAGCCTATTATTGGAACACATTTCAATAGCATCTGACCAGTATCAAATTAAAGAATATTACTTGTAGGAAAGAGAAATATCAATGAAATATAAAGGATACTTAGCTTTAGTCACAACAGTAGTTGGGAATGTTTAACACTGTAAAAATAGAACAGAATAAAGAAGTAAGTTGAAAGATTTTCCATGTGTGACATGACAAGTCACCTGGTTTCCCTCCTATGTCAGTGGGCTGCCTCTCAGTCTTCATTCCTGATCTGTTTTCATGCAGTTCACTGAAAAGTGAAGTGCCTTAGAACTAGGGGACACATCCTCTTCTCTTCTTTATTTTCATTATTTCCTGTAGCTCATGGTGTATACTTAACTTCTATGCTGAGAATTTTCTAGTTCATGTACCCCGACCAGATTTCTTTTTTATCTCTGAGCTCATGATTTAAAGATATAACAAGCCACTCGGTATTCTACTAAAAACAAACACCAATCTCTTTCCATCTTTCCCATTCCCAATAAAAGATATGATCATTCATCCTATTACTCTTGCTAAGAATCCAGAATTCAACTTTGATTCTTCTTTTGTCACAGCTCAGTCCTAAATCCATCAGCAAAGCTTTCTTTTCACAGCCTCCACATTAAAGCCTAAAGCCTTCCTTCTCCATTGTGCCTACTACAGTCCAAACCAAAACTCCAGTCTCCATTCTTGCAGTCATCTCCTAGTGACACTCTTGCCTCACTCCAGTTTTTTTCTTCATGGCTCAATCAGAGAAATATATCCAAACCCCAATGAAACACATGTCCGCTGTTTTATATATTTCAATGGTATCAAAAGACCTAATAAAAAATCCTAAGTTCACATCATGCATATTACTAATTAAAAAAAAATCAGGATTTTTTGTACAGAGAGACTATATCCAAAAAAGACTATTGCAAGAAATGGGAAAGAAATTATTGAAACGGGGAAATGGACAGTTGCAACAGGGTGGGGGAGGGGGGCGGGGGAAGCTCTGAACATGAGATCTGCAAATATCTCAGAGGTCAGGTAGAAAAGGGTTTTTACTTTATAAGGGGGAGTGAACAAGACTGAAAAGAACTTGGTGTAGGGAAGCAGAATGATGGCAGGGCATGATAATACAGTAGATTAGGAAGGTTTTACCCAGAAATCAGGTGGGATTGAGACTGAGAGTATTTCTAAATTTAGGAATTTAGAAGAAGGAAAGGCTTAACTAAAGTTTCATAAAGTAAGAGTGATGAGCATTTTATGCTGATTATTCGGTGCATACAAATAGTTCCACTATTCATGAAGGTAAGAATGGGGATTTGAAAGGTCTGTGTCTTGCTTTATCACCTGTCTTTACTAAGTCATATGGGTAAGGGTGTTTCTTTTCTGAAAGCAAGTTCCTGAAATACAAAAGGATGGGAAGATTTTCCAATGTCACAGAGCTCAGGCAATTTTCAACACTGTTGATATCAAGTTGTTATTGGATTTGGCATTGTATATCTCTACAGCTCATTTTGTGCCATTCTCCTTGTTTAATGTGCTTTAAGCAGAAAGCTTCTTCCAGTTCCTTTCTAACAATTTTTCTTAAAGTATGTTTTGTTTAATATTAGCATATCAATCATTTGGTTACTATTTTGGTGACTAATCTTTTGGTTACTATTTTCATGGAATATCCTATTCCTCCTTTTACCTTAAATCTATGTGTGTATTTATGCCTAAAATGAGTGTCTTATAAGGACCAGATAGATCAATCATATTTTCATCCCTTCTGCCAATCTCTGTCTTTTAATGGTAAATTTAATCTATTTACATTCAAATAAAGTCATGCACAAAAACGATTAGTGGAACCAAAGTTTATTGAGAGAAGCCAGTCCTGGGAAAGGTGCAGCTGGGGTTCCAGGAGCAGACCAACATCCAGAGCTTCCTTTCCATGTTATAGTGGGGAGTAGTTTAGCATCCAAGGTAATTAAAGTTGATTAGTCCATGTATGGAAGCCCACATGGCCTTAAGCCACACGGGTGACTGGGAGTGTATCTCCTGCCATCAACCCAAGCATCTAGCACCCCAGGGTGAGAGGAAGAAGCACACACTTTTTTGACATATGCTTGTTAGTTCCTGATTGGTCCTTTCAAAGAATTTTGTCTTGGCAACATCCTTGGGATTGGTTTATACATCTTACTACTTTGTGATCGGTTATCTGCAAGCTGCCTATCTTAGGAGTATTCATATATTTTAAAGCTTGTGCCTCCTGTGCAAGCCCTTCTTGCCCCACCAGTTGGGGTGTCTTAGTAACTCTACTTAGTTGGGTTCCTAGTTTTACTTCCTCTTCCCATGGTCCCGCCCCATCTACCTAGCTTTTTTCTGTCTTCTCCAGAGTAAAGAAGACACAATTCACTTAATGTAATTTCATAGAAGAATTTAATTATATTATCATAGCTCCAACTTTTTATTTATACACCACAAAAACCGAATTGAATAAAAAATGTTATTTAATATGAATAAAGGTGATTTAGTCAGTTGATTTCATGGTAAAGTTAAAAAAAGTATAAAATGTTGGGTAAGGGAAATCACTGAGCCCTTAGTGAGTTAAATTACATAGTCATATATTACAGAATGTTAAAATTGGAATTTTTGAAATTGCATCATTTCACATATTGAGGAAGTTTTACTATGTGTTCAATAAATTTTGGTGACTTACTTTTTACTTTTATTTTTAAGCACTTATAAGCAAACTATTTTTATTATTGTTCACAATAAAGGACATAAAGGTCAGTAGAAAGTTCCAGTGGTACTCTTCAAGAAAAATTACTCAACTTTAGGATTAGTTTATTTGATTAAGGTAGTGGTAAAAAGGAACCCAGATAAAAATGACCATTTTAGTCCTAACCAGTTTGGCTTAGTGGATAGAACGTCAGCCTGCGAACTCAAGGGTCCCGGGTTCGATTCCAGTCAAGGGCATGTACCTTGGTTGTGGGCACATCCCCAGTAGGGAGTGTGCAGGAGGCAGCTGACCAATGTTTCTCTATCATCGGTGTTTCTGTCTATCCCTCTCCCTTCCTCTCTGTAAAAAATCAATAAAATATATTTTAAAAAAATGACCATTTTACATTGAAACTAACCCATAAGAAAAACTTGTCTGAACACGTTTTATCTATGAAAGTAGTTTTGAGCATTTTGAGATCAACACATATGGGATAGTCTAAGAGAAAATTACATTGATATAAGAAATCACATTCAAAAATTGAAAATGGAAAAATTGTTACCTAGAATAAATAACTTGTGGATTATACAAACTCAAAAACTCTCCAAGTATCTTCTTAATTCTGAGTGGGAAATGGAATGAAGGAAACTTATTACTTTCCTCAAATATAAGAAACAAATAATTCCATGTAAATATTCTTTTTTCATATAGGTTGGTTTTGATGGCATTTTAAAATATACTTTTAAAAAAGAACTAGAGTTAAAACTCTGCCACAGAACACAATTATATATAAAATGGAGATGATTATAGGTTTATAGATATATAGGTTATAAATATAACTTTCAGATTATTTAAATCTCTATAATGGAGAACTTCATTGCATCACCTAACATTTTCTAAATATATGACAATACTTATAGGAAATTTGGGGACAATATTGTACTATGTATCTTGAAAAAGATTTTAAGCCTTAAGCTTTATTCCCCTATTTTCTATGGACATTGTATTGTATTTGCTACTGCACTTCCTATAACCATCTGTAATTTTTCAACTGAGAATCCATGAACATTTGGTGTGTCCTAAAGCGTGTTGTGTGCTTTTCTCCCAGAACTCTAATGTATGGTAGTATTATAGAATAGAGTATCCTGCTCCTCTCACTGAAAGCAGCAAACAAAAATCTGTGCTCAAATTTTTGAATCAAACTGATTATAGCTACTGTGTCCCAATTTGCCCTTATATTAGATTTCAGCCAAATTCAATTACACAGTGTGCTCCTTGCTGCCATAGGATGAGTGGCAGGACAAAGATGAATGCACTCAACAGCTGCAACTGATTGATCCCACAGGCCTTCAGGTTGATTAAAGTGTCCAGGAATGAAATGAAGAATAGTATTCATCTGGAACTATTGGTCAATTTTTAAATTAACTGAAGTTTTTATGAAATAGCATGATTGAATTGAATTTCTTTTTATATTTTGAGAATGATAAACAAATGATGTAGATAGAGAACTGATTTTTTAAAAAATTGATACTTCAAATAGAATATTTGTCTTAGGTGCTTACATTTATAATATGCATAATGTTCATTTGTTAAAAATGATGAAGTGTGTATAATGGTAATAATTATATAAACATAATTCAAAGGACTAAATGATAACATATATGAACTGGAAATATTGGTTTGTTTTTTTTTGAAAATTGCCTTTATATTAACGGTTACTTACTGCTGATAATAAAAAAAGGAAAGAAGTGTTAGGGTTTTTATTAAAAGTATTTATTATTAGCTTTTTTGTAATTTCATATAATTAAAGTTAAGCATAGAATGATTATAGTAAATATAATTCTTCAGTTTTTCAGGGATTATAATTTTCACAATTGTGGAATTCAAAATATTTCCATACAGATTAATATGAAGATCTAATATAAAGTCATAACTGAATTTTAAAGTATATGTTAGAAATCTCATTTGCTAAGGATAACCATGAGCAGATGATGGGTGTATTGCATTACATGACAAAAATGGCAGGCCCACTGCATGGGAGAACATATTTGCCAATGATATCACCAATAAGGGTTTAATCTCCAACATTTACAGGGAACTCATGCAACTTAACAAAAGGAAGATAAACAATCCAATCAAAAAATGGGCAACGGACCTAAATAGACACTTTTCCAAAGAGGACATACAGAAGGCCAAAAGACATATGAAAACATGCTCAAAGTCACTAATTATATGAGAGATGCAAATCAAAACGACAATGCAATATCATCTCACACCTGTCAGAATGGCTGTCATCAACAAATCAACAAACAACAAGTGTTGGAGAGAATGGGGAGAAAAAGGAACCCTCGTGCACTGCTGGTGGGAATGCAGACTGGTGCAGCCACTGTGGAGAACATTATGGAGTTTCCTCAAAAAATAAAAACTGGAACTCCCATTTGACCTAGTGATCCCACTTCTAGGAATATATTCCAAGAAGCCAGAAACACCAATCAGAAAGGATATATGCACCCCTATGTTCATAGCAGCACAATTCACCATAGCTAAGATCTGGAAACAGCCTAAGTGCCCATCAGCAGATGAGTGAATTAGAAAGCTGTGATACATCTACACAATGGAATACTACGCTGCGGTAAAAAAGAAGGAATTCTTGCCAGTTGCAACAGAATGGATGGAACTGGAAAGCATTATGCTAAGTGAAATAAGCCAGTCAGAGAAAGATAAATACCACATGATCTCACTCATTTGTGTAATATAGAGAACAACATAGACTGATGATCAGGGACAGATCCAAAGACAGAGAAACAGCAATCAGACTATCAATCCCCAGAGGGAAAGTAAGGGAGGGTGGGGGTAAGGGGAAGAGATCAACCAAATGACTTGTATGTATGCATATTAGCCAAACCAATGGACACGGACAACAGGGGGATGAGAGCATGAGTGGGGGAGGGGAGGTTGGGGGTTAATGGTGGGATGAGGACACATTTGTAATACCTTAACAATAAAGAAATTAAAGACAAAAAAAAATGGCTGGTATGAGAGTTGGTCCTGGTGTTATAAGATTGGGGTGGGAGGAGCCGGGTGGAGGGTGTCATGAGGGACATCTGTAATACTCTCAACAATAAAGATAAAAAATTTTTAAAAAGGAACTATATTCTTCAGTCATTAGTGTATGACCTTATTCTCATGTTGCTGGAAACTTCTGTACCTCTAGAGCTTACATTCATGTTTCTGGCTGAAATAGATCAGAAAGAACCAAATTGTTTACTCTGAGAGCATGTTTGTAAGGGGAAATTATGAAAATGTTGCATGAGCAACCTTATCTGTAAAGGAATTAGCATTTTTTTCCTTCAACAATTAAATAACAACTTGATTTAAGTCTTTAATGAATTTCATCACACAGTGCAATAACCTTGATATACTAAAGCAAAATGCTCACATTGTGAATTATTGTTTCTATTCCACTACTTCTATTACAGGAGCAACGACTGTGTAACTTTTAGGTTTTGCAGCAAACTAGCTTTTAATTTATCTATATCTCTATTAGTAAAAGCAGGGCCTCCAAGGGCCTCTGCCTAAAGCTATTCTGCATTATAATCAGATGAAACTTTTATAAAATTGGCATTCTAGGTTCTTATTCAAAAATTTGTGACACATGACCATATCAAATTTATTGATAAGATATTATATTAGTAATAGTAAAAAAGGGACTTCACATGCAACAATTCAGCCTTCAGTTTTACATACAAGCATAGTATGCACTGGAGTTCTAATATCCCTGGGAAATATTTTTTATACATGGATTATTTTTTCAGTTAACAGTTTAATTGAATATGATTTCTTCTTTCTATGTGCTAGTGCAGTTAAATATTGTCTTGAATTAAATGAGATTCCATAAGATCTAAGGAATATTCAACCAACGTTTTATATCTCTGAAAGACGGGGTGGAGAAGAGGAGATGGGAAAAGGGGAGAAAGGAGAGAGCTACTGATTTAATCTTTCTTAAAAATTCTGTGAAAGTATTAAATAAATGAACACATTAAATTTTGGGGGACTTTATCAGCTTAAAGTCATTCTGACTTTATAATTACATAATGTTTAAAAAAATGAATGTCATTGCTTAAATTTTCTGTTTTAAAAGCACTAAATATTGGGATATTAAGGTCAATTTTTATTTTCCTAAAATAACCGAGCTATACTAATATAGAATTTTAAAAATTAAATTATGACAATTAGGTTTTAATTATAAAGTAAATTATTTTCTAACTATAATAATTTCTAGTATTTTCTGTTCATAAAAACATGTTTCCCAGGAGTACTGAGTCATTTCTTGCCATGGACTGTTTTGTCATTCTTGTGAAGTCTATGGAATGTCTTCTCAGAATACTATTTTTATATTTAGCCAACCTTCCTTATCTGTGAGTTCATCATCCAAGGGGGCAGCTCCTGCATTGAGCGTCTGCCCCCTGGTGGTCAGTGTGTGTCATAGTGACCAGTCATTCCCAGTCGTTCTGCTGTTAGGGTCAATTTGCATATTACCCTTTTATTATATAGAATAGAGGCCTGGTGCACGGGTGGGGGCCGACTGGTTTGCCCTGAAGGGTGTCCTGGATCAGGGTGGGGGTCTCGCTGGGGTGCCTGGCCAGACTGGGTGAGGGGCTGATGGCTGTTTGCAGGCTGCCCAAACCCCTTCAGGGTGGGGGTCCCCACTGGGGTGCCTGGCCAGCCTGGGTGAGGGGCTGATGGCTGTTTTCAGGCTGCCCAAACCCCCTTCAGGGTGGGGTCCCCACTGGGGTGCCTGGCCAGCCTGGGTGAGGGGCTGAGGGCCGTTTTCAGGCTGCTCACACCCCTTTCAGGGTGGGGGTCCCCACTGGGGTTCCAGGCCAGCCTGGGTGAGGGGGTGATGGCTGTTTTCAGACTGACCAAGCCCCCTGGCGACTGAAGGTCCCAGCCTTTCCTTTTTTTTATTCGCTCCAGCTCTGTGGCCACGGCCTGCTGAAAGCAGGTATCTAGGGTTTATTTACCTTCTATAATTGAAACTTTGTTGCTTTTGAGTGGAGCTCAGAGCCGGCGGCAGGCTGGCTTCCTCCATCACTGGAGCAAGCGAACCTCCTGCTTGCTCCAGCTCCGTGGCTGCCGGCCACCATCTTGGTTGGGTTAATTTGCATATAGTCGCTCTGATTGGCTGGTGGGCGTGGCTTAAGGTGCAATTTGCATGTTGTCTATTATTAGGTAAGACTAGAAGCCCGGTGCACAAAAATTTGTGCACTGGCGGGGGGGGGGGGTCCCTCAGCTCAACCTGTGCCCTTTCACAGTCTGGGACCCTTCGGGAGATACCCACCTGCTGGCTTAGGCCCGCTCCCCTGGTGGCAGATGGCACGTCTGATCCTGTGGTGACTGCCCCGTCTCCCCGGTCACACACTGCAGGCCCGGATCCTGTGCTGGGGCGGGCGGTGGCTTGGGATCTCGCTGCCACCTGGGCAGGGTGGCCCAGCGAGATCTGCCTACAGTATGCAAATTTAACGGCCATCTTTGTTGGGTTAATTTGCATGCTCTTCTAAATGGCTGATGAGCATATCAAAGGTATGGTCAATTAGCATCTTTGTCTTTTATTAGTGTAGATTATTTCCCAACCTGCTTATTCTAGTTCAGGGTCACAGGTGGCCGGAGCTATCTAGGCAGCTCAAGGTACAAGGTGGGAGCTCACCTAGACAGGACACCATTCCATCGGAGGCACACTCACAACCACTCCCACACACACCAATTTACCTAACCTGCACATCTTTGGGATGGGGGGAAAAACCCCTGCAGACATGGGGAGAACAATGCCACTCCACAGGACAGTGGCCCCAGCAGGAATAGGTGTTTTGTTTTGTTTTGTTTTGTTTTGTTTTTTCTGGTCAACTTTATATCAAAATGACTTTGAGTAAAATGGTGTTATTCAAGGACCTGCTGTACTAAGTCTCAGTTAATTGTGGATTCCAAGTTTCTTTTATGCATAGCTATATAAGGCTTTTAACTGCTTTTACTTAATTCAAGTATTCTATGTAAACAAGCATAAAAAAACCATAAAAAGAAAACTAGCATATGAATTAAATGAAACTGATGTAGCCTGTTATGGAAAAATGCTTTAAACAGACCACTTCACTAGGTTAATCAATATCTCATAGTTTTTTATATCTCCATTTTTAAATTTAAAACTTTAATCTGATCTCTGAAGTTAGACTGTAAAGACAAAAAAAAGAAAATAAGTAAAAAGTAAATCTGACTTAAATTAAAACTGCACCCATCTAAATGGGAACATTGACATTTGTAAATAATTTGTCAGAGAACATTTGGTATAGGGTAAGCACATGAAGAGGTCCATAAATCTAAAATAAGCTAACACTAGAAAGAGGGAGAAAAGGTTAGTTAGGGGATTGAGCATATGAAGGTTATAAAAAGGAAATTTCACTGCTTAAAATTATTATTGAATATAAGATACACATGTCACATTTCATTTGCAAGCATATTGATTTGTTCCCTTGCACTGTTATGGAATTTTATGAGGCAGTTCTGTATGTTCAGTATTATTTAATTTATAAAAGTACCTGATCATTCCAAAATCTTGTGTTTTTCTGAATCTTTTTCTATTGCCTGCTGTTTTCATGTTTCTCAGGTATGGTGTTGTTTAAAATCTTGCGTGTCTGGTTTTCATTGATTGTGTAATATTTAAACATTTACTTGTAGTAACAATTTTATGACCTATGATAATAATAACTTCCTGCAAATATACTTTCTTTGCTTTTGTATCAGATACCCAAAGGGCAGGGGCACTAGGAGACAAAAACAATCTTAGGCCAAACTCTAGGCTTGAGGTGAAACCAGACTGCAAGTCCCCAGGAGTGTAGTTTCATCCTCAGTCTGCGGTGTAGCCATACGGGATCCCAGAATTAAACACCGTAAATTAGACTGCCCTCCTTAGCTAAGCAGCCCATGCGCTCTGTTCCCCTGTTTCTCAGATCTACAACATCTGAAGCTCAATTTTCTTCTCCAAGTACTAGACGTATGCCAATGGCTCTTTGCTTCCTCCTAGAATTTGGTCTACTAACCCCTTATCAAGTTAACATTTTATTCATAAATCTGGTGTCCTGAGCAGGGAGGTTTATCTTAAGCTCTAGAATATTGTTACCAGAATAATTTTGATGTTTGATAAAGTGTTTCATTAAAATTATACTGACTAAAAAATTAAAAACTTAATGCAAAGCCCTTTTTTAGTCATGTCACATCACCTTTTTAATGGAAATCATAAAACAGGAAGATATTTTGATGGTTTTACCCATCTTTGTTTTTTTGTTGTTGTTTGTTTGTTTTTTGTTAATTCTCACCTGAGGATATTTTTCCATTGATTGTTAGAGAGAATGAAAGGGAGGGGGAGAGAGGGAGCGAGAAACATGGATGTAAGAAAGACATACCTGCACGTGCCCTGGGGGCTGGGGATCGAGCCTGCAACTGAGGTACGTGCCCTTGAATGGAATCAAACCCACAACCCTTCAGTCTGCTGGCTGATGCTCTATCCACTGAGCAAACCTGGCTAAGGCTATCTTTATTTTGAACTACACAATAAATTTAGTCATTGACTACTTAGCCCTAAATTAAATGCATTAAGACTTAGGCCTACACTAAAGAAAGTCAGCATATATTATCTTCAGGTAACACACATTAGCAGAACACAACTGAAATTAAGAAAGCTTTTTGTATTATACAATAAGTTGTTATAATAATGATGAAAGTAAATCAACCCTGTTCATAGGAACCATTTCTAATACAAAATCACATTCTATTTACTCTGTCCTAGATGTTAATTTCCATGACAGGAAAATTTAGAGAGGAAAAACAAGATGTAAACTGTGAAGCCAGAGCTTTCCTCAATTTGTTTAATCACAGAGTAGCAAAATCTCCACAGCACACTACTGAACACATTACTGAGAGTAACATTTGTTTTTATGCTTTATAGAACTTAGATCAGAGAAAATGACATCTCTACTTTCCCAACTTCCCATCATCCATTTTGTGTCTCCTAAATTATTCATGAATGAAATAACAGTTTTCTACATTAATAATGGATAACTATATCAAGAGACTATGTAAGATAAAATGTAAGTGGCAAAGGAATCAAAGTTTTGGCAGCTTTTATGATACCCATTCATCTACATTTTCTAGCATTAATCATTATGCCATCTTTGGTAGTAGGATACATGCTCAGGGACAGAAGGTTTTCCCATTGACATGCAGGCCCATTTTACTTTAATAAAAAATACATTTTCCCATTCTATAAAATCCTTGCCACACAGCAAGAGATAATTTGTTTTAGGAGTTACTATATAAAAATATTAAGAAAAATTAGGCAATGATTATTAATTTCTTAGTTATATTTTTACTCATGTATTAAATACCTCACATGATACCTTACTATCAGCTAAAGTTAGTATGGAACATTTTTAGTGGGACAAAATGTACTCTACAGGATATTATTTCACTTCCTGCATACTTTTAACTGTACTCAGAGTACATGCAGGGAAGTATAAATAATTCCCCAAATTCCCATAAGGATTTTTTTCATGGTAATGCAAAATTTAACTTTAAATCTTACCAAATTAAATGTTTTGACAGTATGAAACACACCATCTTTTCAAGTGGTCAGTATTTCATTCAAAAATACAAAGATAAATAATAATATCTTTAAGAAGATTGATTCTTGGTTATCCTAAGCAGAAGCCCTATCAATTGGTTCTAATTGTTATCAGCAAACAATAAGGTTTGAGCTTTGAAACGCAATTTCAATTTTTTTTTATTTTTCACCATAGAATTTTAGAGTTAAAATAGATATCAAATATCTTCTAATCAAACTCCTTTACATTCACCTGTGGAAAGTGAATACTGGAAGACCAAAGAAATCAATTATATTGTCCTTATTTTAACAGGCATTTATAACAATCTTATTAACCTAAATTTCCACTATGTCTTATTGACTGTTCCTACATCTTTTGTTGTCAATAAGCATTTCTTCAATCACCCAATATTTAAGTTAACATAATAACCAAGAAAATATTCCCCTTATCACTTATAATGTAGCAGATCATAGAACATGACAATAACCCTAATCAACTTATTACATTATCAAAACCAGGTGCTGTACACTAATTTTGTTCCACAAGTATTATTTAAATAAAATGTTGAAGAGTTTAAATAAGAATACAAATTTGCTAATTGTCATGAGCAGTACACAGACGGAAGTGCAGAGCGTCTGCGGCAATGTAAGTGTCCCCACGTCACCATTCTCACCACTCCGTATCTGCTTACAGCAAGCGGGCTTTGCTCACAGAGCCGGCTGCTCTTTGGGGGAATTTCGATTTCTGTCCCCCTAGGACAGTGATGGCGAACCCATGACACGCGTGGTGACACGCGAACTCATTTTTTTGGTTGATTTTTCTTTGTTAAATGGCATTTAAATATATAAAATAAATATCAAAAATATAAGTCTTTGTTTTACTATGGTTGCAAATATCAAAAAATTTCTATATGTGACACGGCACCAGAGTTAAGTTAGGGTTTTTCAAAATGCTGACACGCCGAGCTCAAAAGGTTCGCCATCACTGCCCTAGGATATCTAAAAACATAAGGAAAATGAAAACTTTAAAATAAAATCTTGCCTGACCAGTGTGGCTCAGTGGTTGAGGGTGGACCTACGAGCCAGGAGTTCATGGTTCAATTCCCAGTCAGGGCACATGCCCAGATTGTGGGCTTGATCCTTCTTCCTAAATCCAACCAAAATCTGAGTAGAACTTTCTCAAAAAGATGAATCTCACAGTACTGCAATCAAATAAAACATGTACTCCTGTAATGTCCTGTGACAAATCTCTGTTCCAAAATTGAGACAGCCTTTAGTTTAATATTGCTATCATGGAATGGAGAGGGCCTCCCTTGTTCAACTCACCTCAAATGAGGTCAAGCTACTGTGATAGAAGGTCATCTCTGCCAATAACTTCTGCTCTGGATATAAAGGAAGATTAAATCCCCTCTCTACTTTGAAACAGGAGTTTGGTTGTGGGCAGAATCCTTTATGCCTTTGTTCTCTAAGCAGCATAATGACCACTCCCACTTGAATGTATATCAAAAGAATTAATTCCATAAACAATGAATCTCAACTAGTATGTCAAAATCAGAATGCCATTTCAGATTGTTTTAAATCTGACTTAAGATTGGACGTTGTTTAAGAATATCAGATCTATTTGGCATCCTTGGAGGAGAGACTGGTTCCCTCTGAGATCTGTCAGTCTGTTCCATGCATCCATGCCTCAGTTTATTTATAAGTTTTTGTACTCACGGACAAGGTGGCTGGGATTTTTCTCACTTTTATATGACAGAAAACTATTTGACCTAGTTTGAAAGTATGAAGTAGGTGATTGAGGATTTCACTCATTGCAAAAAAAAAAATCATGCTATTGTTTATAAATTTTGTAGAAAATACAGGTCTTCATTTTCTACTCAGAAAATCAAAAGAATATACAGAATTTAGGATAGCTTTAATATTTTCATTAAATTCATAACAGACTAGCATTACTTAAGCAGCATCAATTTACATTTTGGAATTTGTAAAAGAGGAAAATCTCCCCTGAATATTTATACATCAAAATCTCACTTTAGAAAAAATTATATGCAGAAAATATGTTCTTATCTTCATTTGTTTCTTTACTGTGTTTTGTATTTTCTTATCGCCATCATATAATCATAATATTTATTGTTAATAGTAGCATTAGTAGTAATAGTAGTATTTGTTTTTTAAATTTGTGCACTTGAATAAGAATTACATATTGTATTCTAAAAACTAATTTCTCCATTCACTATTAGTTATGATGCTCATTTGTTTATTTTTTCAATGAGCATTTATTGAGCACCTACAGTTCAGGAGATACAGTTTTAATTTTTCTATGAAACAGACAAATATTCGTGCATTTAGAGAACCTACATTCTAGCTTGAGGAAATGGACACTAACTAAAATAAATAAATAATATGAATTAGGTGCTAAAGATTAAGCAGAAAATGTATCTGCCAGAATACCAAACTGAAAATTATATTTTGTTCTCTTTTTGTATGTATTTTGTAAATTAATATATAAGCAATAAAATTGTTATCGGAGGGGGAATGTGCCTCATCTCCACAGTTGCTGCTGTGGATGGGGTTCTTACAATATCCTGAGAAAATATTTTTTTTTTGAGATTTGCAGGGGAGGATGTGATATAGTAGAAAACTTTATTTCTGTGGAATTACACCTCTGGGTTTTCAAAGTCCCATTTCCTTAGTCCAGTCATAAAAGAAGTATAGCTGGGGTTTCAGTAGAGCTAAAATCAGAGCTCTACTGAGTTTCCTTTCCATGTTGGAGCTGGGTTCAGTTCAGCATCAGGCTACTTGCAATGTGTTAGTCCTTTGCTTGGAGGGGGGGGGGCAGGTTTGGGAGTCATATGGCTGAGGGCCATACTGGAGATTGCAAGAGACTCAAGAGAGTGTGCCTTAACCAACAAGAGTCCCAAGAGTCCCCAAAACACAAGAGCACAAGAGTCAAGCACAACAAGAGAGCAAATTCCTTGTTTAAAGAGTTATGTATTCCAAATCTTCATGCCCTTGCAATGTCCATGCCCATTCTGATCAACTATGTCTATCTGCAGCTGTGATTGACAGACAAGTACCTTCCCTATGTCACCACAACTTTACTGGGCATGCATCTATCTTCCCTATGTGGTTCCCTCCCCGAGTGCTTTTCAGGGAATGTATCTATAATGTCTGGCATTTCCTTTACTCCTTTCCTATTATTAATAAACTAGAGGCCTGATGCATGAAAATTTGTGCACTTGGGGGGGTCCCTCAGCCCAGTCTGTGCCCTCTCTCAGTCTGGGACCCCTTGGGGGATGTCCACCTGCCAGCATAGGCCTGCTCCCTGGGGGATTGGGCCTAAGATGGCAGTCAGACATTGATCTGGCAGCCTGGGAGCCCTTGGGGGTGTCTGACTGATGGCGTAGGCCCACTCCCCCTGGAGTTTGCTAAGCCCATGGCCAGCAAACTGCAGCTCGCTAGCCACATGTGGCTCTTTGGCCCCTTGAGTGTGGCTCTTACTAAGCCTTAGGAGTACCCTAATTAAGTTAATAACAATGTACCTACCTATATAGTTTAAGTTTAAAAAATTTGGCTCTCAAAAGAAATTTCAATCGTTGTACTGTTGATATTTGGCTCTGTTGACTAATGAATTTGCCGACCACTGGCCTAAGCCATTAGTTGGACATCCTTAGCACTGCTGAGGAGGCAGGAGAGGCTCCTGCTACACTGTGCTCGCAGCCATCAGCCTGGCTTGTGGCTGAGTAGAGTTCCCCTGTGGGAGCACACTGACCACCAGGGGGAAGCTCTTGCATTGAGCGCCTGCCCCCTTGTGGTTAGTGGACGTCATAGCAACTGGTCGTTCCTGGTCGTTCTGCTGTTAGGGTCAATTTGCATATTACCCCTTTATTATATAGGATAATTAATTACAATGGTATCAAAATGAAAATGCTACAGCTTAAAAATCAATAGGTTCTCTTAAGTTACTATTAATTATTAAGAAATAGTATGGATATGCTTGCACAAAATGTATAAACAAAACAAAATTTAGCCTTGCTGGCATGGCTTAGTGGTTGGGCATCAACCTATGAAGCAGGAGGTCAAGGTTTGATTCCCAGTTAGGGCACATGCCTGGGTTGCAAACTCCATCCCCAGTATGGGGAGTGCAGGAGGCACCCAATCAATGATTCTCTATCATCACTGATGTCTCTATCTCTCTCTCCTTCTGCCTTCCTCTCTGAAATCAATAAAAATAGCCCTAGCCAGTTAGCTCAGTGGATAGAGTGTCAGCTTGTGGAACAAAGGGTCCCGGGTTCAATTTCTGTCAAGGGCAAGTACCTTGGTTGCAGGCTCCTGCCTGGTCTGGGCCCTGGTCCCGGCTCCTGCAAGAAACAACCAATTGATGTGTTTCTCTCACATCAATATTTCTTTCTGTCTTTCCCTCTCTCTTCCACTCTCTCTAAAAATCAATGAAAAAATATCCTTGGGTGAGGATTAAAAAATGAAATCAATACAAATATTTAAAAATTAATAATAAAATTTAAAATAAAATCTAAATCAAATACCTAGTTTAACATTACCCAAAAGTATATTTATATCTTCTTCACTAATCAGTATCTAATATTTTTATTGTGAACAAAATGTTATGCATGATCCATATTTTGTAAATTAAATATTACTGGATATTGTTAAAGTCAATCTAGCATCTTCATATAATTACAATTATAAATACAAAATTGCACTTAGTTTTCAGATAATATCTAAATATGTCTCTTACATATTTATCTCTATTATTTCCCTCTGTCCTATTTAAGGACTAAGTATTCTGAGAATATTATATTTCCTCAGTAATAATTACTGACTTAAGCATTTCAAAAGCTGAAAACTAATAAAAATATTCATCAACAATTTGCATTTGGTAATGTGGCTTAATAGACCAGGATGTCTGCTGTCCACATTTTGTCTAAGAGTCAAAACAGACATCTCAATTATAACTTTGTAACATCTGCTTCCTCTAGGGGGCTATTTGTGTGGACATTGACAGATGTGAGAACTACAAAGAATGGTTGTAACAAATGAGATAGTAATAGTACTATCTTAAAAAATGCAGCCCATCTAAGCTTATTGAAATGAGCTCCAGACAGAGACTGAGAAGACATGCACCTGTTCCTGCAAACTATTGTTCTGGAAAGAGATAATGACTTTATAATTGTTCTTTTCCATCATCTGAAATGTGGAAAAAAAATTGAAACACAACAGGATATTGTAACTTCACAATAGCATTATGTTGAAAGTATCTCGATTTGTGCAAAATCATGGTGACTTTTATTGCCCGTGAATGTATAGTGCAGGAATGAAAGTGGAAATAATGGATTAGGTTTGTTACCTACTTGTGTGCACATGATTGCTTACAAATGATAGAATCTATTTTGTGAACTACGGTTCAATAATTACACGCCACAATATACCTGGGCAATCTTGATGCAACTTTAGTATCTCAGGGATAGAAAACCTGCCCAAGTTTTCTATTAATGGGACAATCAAATATGCTGAAGCCTTAGAACATCAGCAGATTTATGCTGAATTCATGAGACCAGCATTAAAGTAAATCACTTTTATTTTAAAAAAGAAATACAATTGTAAATTTATAGTTCCAATAAAAGCATAGTACATTGTGTGTTCTGTGGGTTTAAACCTATATTCAACAATGACCTTTGAGGTCAAAAGTTTATTGAGCCATAAGGTATCAAGAAAAAGACCCAGTTCTGGGGAATGCAGTCTAAACCACCAGCAGCATGGCTAGATGGAGAAGACAAATATATCAGCTGTCCTATGGTGGATGGGGCTCTTTTATACAATGGATAATGATATGTTTTTAAAATTTACATTAACTATAGATAAGGGGGCTGGAGAAGGTGAAGTGGAGTTAGTTCTGGGATAGGTGTATAGGCCACAAGGAAGAAGTTTTTGCTACTCTTGAGTTAGTTGTGGACAACAGCCTGGAAAGTTCATGTGTAAAGCAGGATGTAGTGGTGTCGGCTGCTCAGCTATTCTTTCTAGGTGAGAACTGAAATAGTTGCCTAGAAGTCGAATCAAAATGTCACCGTACATTTAGGAATTTGAGCAGTCTTTTGTTAGTTTCTTTCTGCAGCTCTGTTAACTAATTAAGTCAGTTTCTTCTCACCCTTTTGCCTGCTGTAAATTAATTTAGGACATCTCAGAATTTTTTTCCTAGACATGTCATTTTGTGTGCCTCAATGATTAAAATGTGTGAGAGTGATGTTGCATGATTTCTGAGACCAGGTTAATAAGGGCATACAGCTTCTGCTGTATTCCCTTGGAACACATCTCTGGGACCTTCCACCTGCCCTATGAGAGGGTGAGCTACACTGAGGTTGCCAGGCTCAGGAGGCCATGCAGCGTGAGATGCCCTGAATATCAGCTGTTCCTCACATGGTTGAGTCTTCCTAATCCAGGCATCACTCATGTGAGTAAGGCATTTTCTAGGTGACTCCAGTCCTAGCCACTGCCTGAATGAGAAAGAATAACCAATGACTGATTAGTTGAGTGCAGACAAACCTCAGAACTGTGATAAATGGTAAAACAGATGTGTGTTTTTTTAATTGTTTATGTACCTAAGAATGGGATAATTTGTTACTCATCAATAAATATTCAGAACAATTATATTAAAGTTTATACAGAAGCACATTTATGATCCTATATAATAAAAGCCTAATATGCAAATCGATCAAAGGGTGGAACAACCAGTCACTATGACGTGCACTGACCACCAAGGGGCAGATGCTCAACGCAGGAGCTGCCCCCTGGTGGTCAGTGCACTCCCACAGGGGGAGCGCCACTCAGCCAGAAGCTGGGCTCACGGCTGGCGAATGTAGCCGTGGAGGCGGGGCTCCCACCTCTGATGCAGGTGGACATACCCCCAAGGGGTCCTGGACTGTGAGAGGGCACAGGCCGGGCTGAGGGACCCCTCCCCCCGCCCAGTGCACGAATGTCATGCACCGGGCCTCTAGTGTTTAAATAAAGAGAAGCATAACCCATCTTGTGTTTTATAAAATATATTTTTATCTGAAAATTCATAAGATGTTTTATTTAAATGTCAAATGCAAAGTCAATTGCATACAAACAGCTGGTGCATAAACCATTGCAAATGATAAGGCTCATTCACAAATTGTTCTGTGTTGCTGTTGTGGATGTAGAACATCTTGAAACTAGTCTTTTTAGTAAGTATGTATTTTAAGACTTTTGGCCTGATTTTTCTCAGCTTTAGTCTGGGCTATCTGACTTGAACTATAGCTCCAATAAGATGGTGTGTTGGGACCTATATTATGGAATTCCTAAATATAGGAAATGACACTTAATAACTGATATTGTTCTGATAATGGAGAAAACATAGAATATGCATTGCTAAGAAAGTCACTTAAAATAGAGTCAGGAGGCTATTAAGAAAGTGGGACCTATGGGCAAAGTGTGCCTCAGTTCTCAGAGCTGCTGTTAAGTTGCTAAATGTATTGCTAAATTCAGCTCAAGGCTGAGTCATAAACATCCTGCAGCAACAACTGCATAGACATATATGGACTTGACTTCCTTGTAGTTTTCCCCTTCCTGGTTTGCATATTGGCACTAACCAATCCCTGTTAAACTATCCAACAATCCTTCATTTGCATAAAATAATGACACTTGGTGATTGTTGCCTTTATAAACCCTGCCTTTCTTTGTTCTCTCCAGAGCAAGTGTAAGTTGCTACCTGACTCTGTGTCTACAAGGTTGTGCCTCTTTGCTCAAATTAATGCTATTTCTTCTTTATTAAAGGTTGAACCTATTTGGTTAACAGTTCCCAGAAACCAAATACATTTGATTTTCTTTATTCCTTCACTTGTATCTTACTCAGGTTGTCTATGGTGTTATTGGGTGTTTATGATTGAAGTCTTTCAAGGGAATTGATTGGTTTGAATAAGAAATGTACAGATAAACAAAACATATTGCAAGCATAATTGTCAGCAGTGGTCAAGGAGGTCTCTGGCCGGAGGATAACCCCAGAGACAGTACTCTGCAACTTAGTTCTTTTTTTAAAAATTTTTTTATTGATTAAGGTATTACATACGTGTCCTTATCACCCCATTGCCCCCCACCCCCACTAATGCCCTCACCCCCCTGGTGTCTGTGTCCATTAGTTAAGCTATATGCATGCATACAAGTCCTTTGGTGATCTCTTCCCCTTATCCCCACATTCCCCTACCTTTCCTCTGAGGTTTGACAGTCTGATCGATGCTTCTCTGTCTCTGGATCTATTTTTGTTCATCAGTTTATGTTGTTCGTTATATTCCACAAATGAGTGACATCATGTGATATTTATCTTTCTCTGACTGGATTATTTCAGTTAGCATAATACTCTCCAGTTCCATCCTTGCTGTTGCAAATAGTAAGAATTCCTTCTTTTTTTACCGCAGCATAGTATTCCATTGTGTAGATGTACCACAGTTTTTTAATCCACTCATCTGCTGATTTGGCACTTAGGCTGTTTCCAAATCTTAGCTATGGTGAATTGTGCTTCTATGAATATAGGGGTGCATAGATCTTTTCTGATTGGTGTTTCTAGTTTCTTGGGATATATTCCTAGAAGTGCACCTTAGTTCTTATTTTGCTTGTAGGAATGAATTCAAACAAGGTACTACAAATGGCAGCAAAAGCAGGCAAGGATTTATTTGTAGGAAAGCAATACACTCAGATAGGACCCGAGCAGGCAGCTCAGCCGGCTAAAATCAAACCAAGTTCCCTGAGTAGGCAGCTCCGCTGGCTGAGACAGAACCGAGTGCCCTGATATTTGGGTGTTCAGAGGGTTTATACTTCTAGGCTAGAATTATCTAGGCAAGGAGAAAGTGACCCTCTCCTTCATGTCTCAAAAAAATGACTTTCCTGGAGATGATTGAATAGATAGCCACCGTCTTTGCTTGATTATATCATTCTGTGTTTTATGTTTTTTTAAAAATAAGTATTTATTATATTTTCTCTGTTGATGAGTAAAATGAAATTAACACATGATCACTCTTATTATGTATTAAATACCTGATAGTTAATATTCACTAAATGTACCTGCCACATCACTATATCTAATTTATTCAAAAAGGAAACATTGTATTTCTTAGGAACCCAATCTTTCACTTCTTACTATTTTTTATTTTTTACTTCTCTGCAGCCTAATTTCCTCATCACTAAAATAGCGATATATTTATATCTACCTAATATGGCATACATTTTTAGTATGAAAAATCCTTAGCAGATTTCCTAGTGCACAGTATGTTATTTTTCTCACTGTCTTCAGCATTAGCATCACATAATTACATTAAAATTATATATTCATATTATAATTTTTGTTTGTTGTTCTCTCATTCTTGACTTTTCTTGAAACCAGGGATTGTAGATAATTTAACTGTGTAGCTTCCTTCATATTAGTAGATAAGTGGTTTTCAAAATAATGACCAATGTAAATTATTTTATACTTGACAGAAATCTACACTAATAAAAGAGAAAAATGGTAATTGGCGTACGACCGCTACCCTTCCCATTGGCTAATCAGCATATCCTTATGCAAATTAACTGTCAGCCAAGATGGCGGCCGGCAGCCAGGCAGCTGGAAGCGAACATGAGGCTTGCTTGCTCCAGTGACTGCAGACTCCAACGTTCCCCGCCTGACTTGCTGGCCTCTGAGCTGGCAGTTTGAAACATTCTAACAAATATAGCTGGCTGGGATCTCAGAGCTGAAGTTATACATTGTTTTGATTATAGAACGGCAAACAAACCAGCAGCGGAAGCCTCAGAGCTAGAGCCAGAGCTAAAGCTGGCCCAGAAGAAAAAAAGAAAAGAAAACAAGGAGTGGTTGGGAGCTTCAGTCAATTGCCAGCCTTAAGGCAGCCCTCAGCCCCTCACCCAGACTGGCCAGGCACCCCAATGGGGACCCCCACCCTGAAGGGTGTGTGACCAGCTGCAAACAGCCATCATCACCTCATCCAGACTGGCCAGGCACCCCAGTGGGGACCCCCACCCTGATCCAGGTCACCCTTCAGGGCAAACCAGCCGGCCCCCAGGCCTCTATCCTATATAGTAAAAGGGTAATATGCCTCCCAGCACCAGGATCAGCGGAGCCGTGAGGCCTCCTGGCACCAGATCAGCATGACAGGGTGCAGCGCCCAAACCCCCTGATCGCCCTGCGGCTCTGTGTGTGACAGGGTGTGGCGTCCCAACCCCTGATCTGCCCTGCTGTGTGTGTGACAGGGGGCGGTGCCCTAACTCCCCTATTGGCCCTACTCTGTGCATGACAGGGGGGAGCTCCCCAACCCCCTGATGGGCCCTGCTCTGTGCATGACGGGGGGGGCAGTGCCCCAACCCCCTGATTAGCCCTGCTCTGTGCATCACAGGGGGTGGCGCCGCAACCTCCCCATTGACCCTGCCTTGAGTGTGATAGGGGGTGGTGCCCCAATCCCCCAATCAGCCCTACCCTGAGCGTGACTGAGGGTGGCATCGCAACCTCCCAATCCGCCCTGCTCTGTGCATGACAGGGGGCGGCGCCCCAACTCCCCAATCAGCCCTGCTCTGAGCCCGACCAGGGGCTGCACCTAGGGATTGGGCCTGCCCTCTGCCACCCAGGAGCAGGCCTAAGCCAGCAGGTCGTTATCTCCCGAGGGGTCCCAGACTGCGAGAGGGCACAGGCCGGGCTGAGGGACCCCCCCTTCCCCCCGAGTGCACAAATTTTTGTGCACCGGGCCTCTAGTGGATCTTATAAAATAAGTTATTTGATCTTTCCATTTAAATATTAAATTGACAGCATCACACATGTTTTTAGAAAACTATGCTTTGTTGCTACTTGGAACACCAACACTTAAAATACAACATATTAGCCTATGTTACTACATCTATATCTTGCTGTTTGGTTTCCATGGAGACTGTCATGTTGTGAACTGACTGTTACATTAGGAGTTACTAGGCATTTAATTAAATTCTCAACTAAAGGCTATGGTTCAAGATAATGAAATGTGAGACCAGCATCTTAAAAAAATTTTTAAATTTAAACCATATAACATATTTTCTAAAAACTAATCTCTATTAAAAACAATAAATCTTATACTACTTTTATTTTAATTACAACATGAATCATAGGCTTTAAAACTAAATGCTTAAACTAAGTGCCTACTTTTCCTTTGATAGAGAAATAAAATTAGTTCATTTTCTTTTCATTTTAACCTTCAGGGAAAACATCTTCTATTATTAAAATTAGTCAGCAATATTAAATTTGTTCCACATATCACTGCAATGGTACTGAAAGGAATTTTTAAGGGTAAAATAGGCAGGTTTGAAAAATTTTAGGAATTAAGGTGTCCATGGAAAAGCACAGGGCTACAGAGCTGCAGAAGGTACTTTTCCATAGAATAAGGGAGCTGGGAGCTGCTGAAGGTACACATTTACCGATAAAGGGAAGGAAGAGGGAAGAGGAAAGCCCAAAGGGAATAGGGAAACAATAAGGAAGAAGAATAGGAGAATCTCACATACCTGAGGTGAGGTTTGAGCTCTGGAGTTGCTATAGTGACCAATCAGAGGGAATATCAGGACACAAAAAACTGCCGCCTTTATAAACCATGGAAAAAGGGACTTAGTAGGACTCGCCTCCCCACCCCTCACCGCCACGTGGGATTCTGTGCTTGTTTCTCAATAAATTCTCATTTATTACTATAACACTTTTTGTCCATGGTTTCATTCTTTGACTCCACCGGACAAGGACCCAGGAATCATCCTGCCCAGAGGAACAGCACGCATTCCAGGTCAATTTTCATGCTTCAGTACACAAAATTCACAGAAATAAAAGTATTACAATGTCCCTCATGGATTATTTTACATTATGTAAATCAAACTATTTTAATCTCTTTTCACAAATTGACACTTATGTATATGTAATATGTGTACAGTTCTGCTCAGTGGAGTATATTTTTAAAAATTATTTTTGGTATGACTTCTCATGCCATTCCAAAGTTTCTAAATTATCACAAAAGGCAATATGATTAATTTCTGCATTTTTAATTTAGAGAGAGAAAAGTTAAAATGTAAAAGTTAATTTCTCTGGTACTATAATGTATATATCTTATTTTGTGGGCAAAAGTATATTTTGTTGGTTTGCTCAATTTATTTTAAAATTTTATGTTTTTAGCAGTTGTAGATTCACAGAAAATTGAATAAAAAGGTACATACATTTCTCATATGCTCTCTACCCTCACATCAGTATCCCCACCAGAAGGGTATATTTGTTACAGTTGATGCACCTATATTGACACATCATAACCACTCAAAGCCCATCATTTACATTACAGTTCATTCTTGGTAATGTACAATCTATGAGTTTGGACAAATGTATTTCTAGAACTTTTTAATCATTCTAAATAGAACCTCTTTTCCAATTATGCAATAACTATCAACTATCTTTAAAAAAATATTTTTATTAAGTTCAGAGAGGAAGGGAGAGGGAGAGAGAGATAAAAACATCAATAATGAGAGAGAATCATTGATCATCTGCCTCCTTCACGCCCCATACTGGGGATCAAGCCCGAAACTTGGGTATGTATCCTGATGGTGAATCAAACCATGACCTCCTGGTTCATAGGTTGGATGCACAACCACTGAGCCACACCGGCCGGTTTGCAATAACTATTATTCCTCCTCCAGCTCCTGGCAAATTCTATTCTATTTTTTATCTCTTTGAATTTGCTTATTCTAGTTATCTTATGTAGAAAGAATCATGTGATAATTGTTTAGTTCTCTTTTGTCCTTTTGTGGCTGATTCATAATGTTTTCAAGGTCATCCAAGAGGTAGGGCATATCAGAATTTCATTCCTTTTTAAGGCTGAATAATGTTTTATTGTGTGCATACATCACCTTTTGTTAATCTGTTCACCCAACCAGAGGCATTTTGTTGTTTCTCCCTTTCACTATTGTGAATAATGAGATTGGACATAGGAAACAATTATCAAATCCAAGGTCATGAAGATTTCCCCCTATGTTTGCTAAAAAGATTATAGTTTTAGTTTTTAAATTTATGTGTTTGATTATGTTGACTTAATTTCTATATATGATGTGAGATAAGCCTCCAACTTCAGTCTTCTGTAGAGACACAGTTTTCCCTGCATTTGTCTAAGAAACTGTACTTTCACTATTGAATGTTCTTGATAGGGCCACATATATGAAGGTTTAATTCTGGTGTATCTATTCCATTTCATTAGCCTACATTATCTACCTTTATGCCAGTACCACAACTTTTTAATTAGTATTACTTTTTATTAAGTTTTGAAATCAGGAAGAATGAGTCCATCAACTTATTTCTCTTTGTTTTTCAAGGTCCCTTGGAATTCTGGGTGAATTTTAGTATGAGTTTTTCTATTTCTGTAAAAATAATTCCAATGGTATTTTGATAGACATTGCATTAAATCTGTATATTGTTTTGGAGTAGTATTGTCATCTTAACAATAGTCTTCTAATTCAAAAACATGAAATATCTTTCCATTCACCAGTGCCTTACAATTATTATTTATTTAATTAAGCCATTGGGGTAACACTTGTTAATAAGATTATATAAGTTCCAGGTGTCCAATTACATAATACAACATCTGTACATTGCATTGTTCTTACCACACAGTCTTGTCTCTTCAATCACCACATATTTGACCCCCTACCCTCTTCATCCTCTCTCATCCCTTTCCCCTCTGGTAACCACCATACTTTGTATCTATGAGTTTGTTCAGTTTTCTCATTTGTTTCAGCAATGACTTTTTAAACTTTGAGTTAATAAGCTTTTAGCCTACTTGGTTAAATTTATTCTTAAAGCAATTTATTATTTTTCAGGCCATTGCTAATGGAATAGATTTCTTCATTTTCTTTTGGATTATTCACTGCTATTATATAAAAATA
Organism: Myotis lucifugus; assembly: GCF_000147115.1. Lineage (NCBI taxonomy): Eukaryota > Metazoa > Chordata > Mammalia > Chiroptera > Vespertilionidae > Myotis > Myotis lucifugus. The sequence continues at coordinate 328,987 of NW_005871207.1, read as the reverse complement.
AAAGTGATTTTAGCATCTTGATTTTGTATCTGCAACCTTATTTCAAAATTTGTGTGTGTATGTATTCTATAGGGTGTATATATATATATATATATATATATATATATATATATATATATATATATATATATATGATTGTGCCGTCTGTGAAGAGAGATGTTTTTAATTTTTCTTTTAAAACTGTATATATTTTATTTTTCTTGCCTAATTTCTCTACCTAGAACTTCCAGTACTATGTTGAATCGATGTGGTAAAAGTGGATATAGTTTTCTTGGGTATATAAAAATTTTAGTCTGGCCATTTAGTTTAATGTTAGCTGTTTTCATTAACAGTCTTCATCATGTTAAGGAAGCTCCTGTTTAGTCCTAGTTCATAGTGTTTTTATTGTAAAACAGAGTCAGATGTTCTCAAATTGTATTTTTCTATCAATTGATTTGTCACATGTTAAACCACAAATACATTCAGGCATTTATACCACTTGGTCAGAGTGTACAATAATACTAATAATTTTATAGGCGATAACATTAGCAAATTTACTTGTCTATGATGACAGTACAAGTAGATGTGCTTAGATTCAAACCCAAGAAATCTTCAGAATCCAGGCTCTTAACTTTTTATTTATATTAAAAGGATATTGGAAGTAAAACTACTAATTTTCAAAAGTTTGTTATCCAAGACAAAAGCAATAAAAATCCACAGTTTCAGAATGTAAACACTGAGAGGAATAAAGTTCAAGATCCTGGTGAAAGTGAGAAATGACTGAGTGTTACCTGGGGGCAAGAATTAAGTGAGAGTGCCAGTGAACACATGGAGAATAATAGATTTGATTCTCAGAACTTCTAGTTACTGCACCTAGTGAACCTGGTAAATTTTTTATCCCTTGAGACTTTACTTCCAGAAACTGATTCAATAAATCAGGATTAGGATACGAGTACTTGGAATTTCAACAAAAACCCACCTGAGTCTAATATCAAGATATGTAATCCAGGAGTGTTTGCCCTTTCAATGAAAAAAAAAATCCTGCAGACATCTATTGCCTGACAAAGTATCTCTGATAACTAATGTAGGATGGGTTGTGAAGTGGATAGAATTATGCCCCCTCAAAGACATCCACGTTCTAATTCCTGAAACTGACAGTTCCCTTACATGGTAAAAGATTATGCAGTTGTAATTAAAGTTAAGGGCATTAAGATAGGGAAGTTACCCTAAAATATTAGAATATCTTCGAACAAGAAAGTAACATTATGGCCATAGTTCTGTTTGTCATTAGTAATGAAATGTTGTATTAGGCAAATACAACTTATTTTTCCTGGTTAAATATGTGATGTAATTTTCTAATTATATAGATTTTTTAAAGTGCTTTGAAAATTGTATTATATAAATGGGAAGTATAATTACTCAGCACTCTGTTTCCAGTTAGCTATTCAGAGGAAATTTCAAAGACATTTTACAAATGAATATATAGCAAAGTGGTCAGGAGTGATAACAACTTCATGTCTTTTTCACTTGAGGTATTTGTATAAAGAGCAGGCCTAACTAATAACTTCTTTTCAACAGGGGTGCCTTAAAAAGGGAATCAAGTCTGTTAAAATTTATCTGTGAATATATGGAGCATCCTAATTGTCCAATGGGCAGAAGGAAGTAAAATGTGTAATTCTTTTCCCAGGAAGGCTAATTCGGCTTTAATCATGATAGCCTCATAAGACTCTGAATTGAATCCAACACTAAGGACATAGGCAGAAACTACCATTAACACAGAGTAATTAAGTGAATCTGACATCTTTTATGATAAATGTTGAGTATCCCAAAATATAGCTGGGTCAATAAAATCGGCAGAAATGTTTAAAAATCTCTCTCAGTAGTGTCATGGGGCCAATGATGAGTCTGATTTTCAACTTTAGGAAAATAAAGTTAAAGATCCACTTATAGATGTCAGCAATGCTTGCATTTAATCAATTATGTAAAGAAGGTTTTAATGAATATCCAAAATCATTAAGCAGTATAAAGTGTACTTTTTACTAATATGACCACTAAAGTTTAAAATAATACAGTGTAAGTTTGATGGAATAAGTAGCACATGTCTGTCATAACACATGCCAAGTTTCAGAAAAAAAGTATGAAAAGTAAACCCCCAAATTCATAGAACCTTAACTGGCATGACACCTCTGAGACAGACAATCAATAATGAAGAAAGAACACATAAGTGAAAGAAATATAACTTTTATTGGGCATCAAAAAAAATACTGAGTTCACACAGACATATTTTAAAAGACAATTCCCTGACCAAAATTGTTAGCTGTTTCTTTTATTGCATGGTTTACTGTCTTGAGTTATAGTAATTTATAAAAAGATTGTACTGGCTGCTTTTGAAAATATAGCTAAAATTGATTTATTTCTCTCTATTTAGTCTGTAGTCTTTATTGTTGACAGATCTTTTTTCTACACGGAACTGAGAATTACATGGTAAATATGGTTACATTTTGGAGGGTAGGATTTACAAAAGAGTCTGTACATAGAACATTAAGCTAAATATACACAAGATGGAAAGTACTAGAGAAAAATGCTCCATGTACCCATATAACTTGAATGTGAATACTTTGTTTCTCCTTCCCTATTATTTTCTGTTCAGTTTTCATTTATTCTGTTCCTGCCAAATGTCATGGATTTTTGAAAGAGGGAAGTAGAACAAAAAAGAGAACTAAGATACATTTTGTCCTTGTAACATACCTCAAATAAAAGAAAAATATGATCATTTTTCAATCACCCCTGAATGATTTTGTTTTCATTCAACTCAAAACATATTGCTCAAGTTTATAGTTTAAGTAATCAATATTATATAAACAACTGTTGCTATTATTATATTATAGTATAGTCCATGTTGCATATGTAGTCTTGATAATTATATTTTGAATAAAAAGATATTTAAAGGTACTCATGCCTTATAGTAAGTTACAGGTATCACTTTCTTATTCAGTATTAAAATTATTTCAATATTTTGCTAATAGAGAATCATGAGCTGTATCATGAATATTTTTCCTCTTATAAATTATTCTGATAAAAATAAATTCTTACCACTTTGAATAGTAAGTAAGTAAGAAAAATTAGAAATTTTATGAACTTTGAGCCATTTGACACACTGGTTGATCAAAAGAATAAAGTAGCAATTACATCACAACTAATAGTATATGAATTGTCAAACTGTCGGTACTTTCACCAGCAATGAGGGGTTATTATGAAAAAAGATTTGTTGGTCTCAGGAAATTGACATGCATATACTTTTTTCATTTGTTTCTGTAAGCAAAAAGGCAGATGTCATGAATTAGTTTGAAATTTGCATTTACACCTCTGCTAAAATTTTGTCATATTCTTTTGCTGTTTTTTATTAGATACTAGAGGCCTGGTGCATGAAATTCGTGCACTGGAGGGGGGGGGTGTCCCTCAGCTCAGCCTGCACTCTCTCCAATCTGGGACCACTCGGGGGATGTCCGACTGCTGGTTTAAGCCCGGATCGGGCCTAAACCGACAGTCAGACATCCATCTCACAATCTGGGACTGCTGGCTCCCAAATGCTCGCCTGCCTGCCTGCCTGATTGCCCCTAACCAGTCTGCCTGCCAGCCTGATCACCCCATAACCACTCCCCTGACAGCCTGATCGACGCCTAACTGCTCCCCTGCCAGCCCGATCATGCCCAACTACTCTCCCCTGCCGACCCGATTGCCCCCAACTGCCCTCCCCTGCCAGCCCAGTCACCCCTAACTGCCCTCCCCTGCAGGCCTGGTTGCCCCAACTGCCCTTCCCTGCAGGCCTGGTCCCCACCAACTGCCCTCCCCTGCAGGCCTGGTCACTGCTAACTGCCATCTCCTACAGGGCTCATCCCCCCCAACTGCCCTCCCTCCCCTGCAGGCCTGGTTGCCCCCAACTGCCCTCCCTTCCCTGCAGGCCTGGTTCCTCCCAAGTGCCCTCCCCTGCCAGCCATCTTGTGGCAGCCACCTTGTGACCACATGGGGCGGCCATCTTTTGACCACATGGGGGCGGCCATCTTGTGTGATGGTGTGATGGTCAATTTGCATATTACCGCTTTATTATATAGAATACTTACTTAAATAATTATTTATAATTATAGTTCTATCTATATGGGTCATATTTTTGATTATTTATTTTTTAATTTATATTTATTTATATAGTTTTGTTAATCCTCACCTGAGTATATTTTTTCCACTGACCAGGGCCAAACCTGCCACCCAGGTATGTGCCCTTGACAGGTTTAGGAACCTGCCACACTTTAGTGGGTGAGCCAATGCTCTAACCATTTAGACACACTGGCAAGAGCTGGGTCTTATTTTCAGTCAACTATTTTACAGCTAGATTATCATTTTTTATATTTTATGGAAAATATGTATTTATTTATTTATACCTATTATGTCCACACAGATACAATAACCATTTTCTTTTAGGATTTTTTTAGAAATGTATTTAAATATTTAACTTTTAAAGATGTCTGCACATGTATTTTACTAAGTGATAAGCATAGATTGTTTATGTTTATTTAAATTGCTTCCAGTTCTCCCAAAACCACTTAATAAATTATTTCTCTTGATTGAAGTCTCTTATCTCATTACTAGAGGCCCAGTGCCCTCTTGCAGTCTGGGACCCCTCGGGGGATGACCACTTGCTGGCTTAGGCCCGCTCCCCGGGGGATTAGGCCTAAACTGGCAGTCAGACATCCCTCTGGCAGCCCGGGAGCCCTCAGGGGATGTCCACTTGCCAGCGGGGAGCAGGCCTAGCTGTAGTCGGACATCCTTAGCGCTGCTGAGGAGGCGGGAGAGGCTCCCACCACCACCGCTGTGCTGGCAGCTGTCAGCCTGGCTTGTGGCTGAGCAGAGCTTCCCCTGTGGGACCGCACTGACCACCAGGGGGTACCTCCTGCATTGAGCGTCTGCCCCCTGGTGGTCAGTGTGTCATAGTGACCAGTCATTCCCAGTCGTTCTGCTGTTAGGGTCAATTTGCATATTACCCTTTTATTATATAGGATAGAGGCCTGGTGCATGGATGGGGGCCGGCTGGTTTTCCCTGAAGGGTGTCCCGGATCAGGGTGGGAGTCCCTCGGGGGTGCCTGGCCAGCCTGGGTGAGGGGCTGAGGGCCGTTTTCAGACTGGCCACACCCCTTTCAGGGTGGGGGTCCCCACTAAAGTGCCTGGCCATCCTGGGTGAGGGGCTGAAGGCCGTTTTCAGGCTGGCCACACCCGCTTCAGGGTGGGGGGTCCTGCTGGGTGCCTGGCCTGTCTGGGTGAGGGGCTGATGGCTGTTTGCAGGTTGGCCTAACCTCCCAGTGGGGACCCTCACCCCATGAGGGTTTGGCCATCCTAGGTGAGGGGCTGATGGCTGTTTGCAGGCTCACCACGGCCCCCAGCCACCCAAGCTCCCAGTGGAGGCTGGCTGGAAGCAGGTATCTGGGATTTATTTATCTTCTATAATTAAAACTTTGTTGCCTTGAGCGGAGCCCACAGCTGGTCAGGGCAGGCAGGAAGCTTGGCTTCCTCTATCACTGGGGCAACCAAGCCTCTTGCTTGCTCCAGCTCCGTGCCTGCCTGTCGCCATCTTGGTTGGGTTAATTTGCGTATAGTCGCTCTAATTTGCTGGTGGGCGTGGCTTCGGGCGTAGCAGAGGTGCAGTCAATGTGCATGTTTCTCTTTTATTAGATTAGATTCATAATAAAACAAATACAAAGAGAACAGGTTATCACTCTTAGTTTCAAAGAACCCATTCTGTTCCCAAAGGATACAACCCAAAGTCATGTTCAGTCAGCATCCAGGAATGCTTGATGATACCCTGTCTTTTCCATTACTCTGCATGTGGCTTTTTGTACTTTGACAACCTAAGAATTAAAGCAAGATGTTTGTTCCCACCCCCAGTAACAGTATTCAATGGGAAAATCATAGTGCGTTTCCCCTCAGTAAAAAGGGAAGAAGTGGAGTCTGGCAAAGCAATTTTGAAGTCCTTTTGAAAGTATGATGAAGGCTCTTTCCCATGATTTAGAAGATTGTATTGTCTATGAATCCCTTCAAATAACTTTTTATCTTTCCTTATCCTTTTGTTTGGCCTGAGAGTCTGAATTGAATTAATGGACTCCTTTATTCAGCCAATGGAAAGCAAGAGCACAGTGTTTATTCTTTAGATTTCCCCTGTGGTGTCTCAGTGGCCTGACTGTGTTCCTTAACCAAAAGTCATAGTTCTTGTTTTCCCTGAAACCTATAAAGTAAAATGCTAATTGTCCAAGTTCTGTCACTCCCCTCTTCTTTTCAGACACAAGAGGAGGACTGACATCTTGCTCTTTCTGGTTTTGGAGTGGCTATGCTATTTATTTTTTGTTTGTTTTTCTACCCACATCTTTGTGAATGATCTAATTTTAAAATATCTTAAAATCACCCAATTTGTATATGACGTGTTTCTTTGCAGTTTGGTTGAGATTCGGAGATTTGATTGGCCGTGCACTATCTGAGGATTGCATGCATCCATCCTATATAATAATGCAGTAATATGCAAATTAACCCTCACATCATCACAAGATGGATGCACCCACAGCAGAGGCAGGGTTCCTGTAACACAAGATAGTTGCACCCACAGAGGTGGAAGGGTTCCCGTAACGAGCCATATTGAGCAATCAGCAGGGACCTGAGGCTGCATGGTGCCGGGCCAGGGCGGGGGGATCTGAGGCTACACCCTGCCCCCGCATGGTGGGCCTTAACAGGGGACCTCAGGCCATGCCCTCAACCCCAGTTCCAGGCCAGGGGACCTCAGGCCATGCCCCCTGTCCAGCAGGGCTTGACAGGGGACCTCTGGCCGAGTTCCCCGCCCTGGTGCCATGCACTGGGGGACCTGAGTCTGCATCCCCTACTCAGCTGGGCTTGATGGGGGACCTGAGGCTCTTCCCCCCACCTGGTGGGGCTTGACAGGGGCCCTGAGGCTGCATCCCCCACCGGGGGACCTGAGGCTGTGCCCCCATCCTGGTGCCGGGCTGGGGGACCTGAGGCTATGCCCCCTGCCTGGCGCCAGGCCAGGGGACCTGAAGCTGCATCCCCCACCTGGCAGGGCTTGACAAGTGTGGGGCCAGCTGAGTCTGGGTCTCGCGTGATTTTGAGGTGCCGCGGGTGGGCGGGGACTTGATTCTGGGTCCTGCAGTGAGCCCCAAACTCTGACAGGAGGAAGATTTTCATATACATTTTACTAATTTTCTTTCATTTCTGGCACTTCTATTATAGAGAAAGGGCAAATAGCAATATTAAAATACTTCCTCTAATTAATTCCCTTTTAATGTGCATGAATTTCATGCATCGGGCCTCTAGTATTCAATGAAATGTCATTACTGGTTGAATAAAAGGAGTGCTAAAAAGAAATTGAGAAGTAACACCAACTTCATGTTGGAAGGACTCTGGATTGTGACTCCTTTCATGGATAGTGGGAATTCTGGTGAAAGAGAAAATTTGAAGGGGGAAGATGAGGAGTTAAATATTTGAAACATTGAATTTGTGCAGTTAAAGAATTTCAGAATAGAAATTGTATTATAGGCTGTTGGAGAGATCTGAGGTCATGAACATGCTCTGGATTGAAATAATATGTAATTCATATGCTTAAAATTATACAAGTTGAGGTCATTGGTGGAGATAAATTTACCCATGTAGGAGTGAATAAAATTTATGATAATAGAGAGAATAATAAGACTTGGAAAATTTCAAAGGGTCAGAGAATGCAAAATATAAGACTTAAAACGAACAGAAATGATACCCTAATAGATTTAAAGATAAGTGTTCTCAGGCAAATTCATGACAGAAATGTCAAGATGAGTATGCAGACTGTCTCCTTCCTGACACTGACTAACATAATTCCTGGTTTAATGCATGGTACAATGATCAAACCATCAAACTTTTAGAGGATAGGTCTTGGTTTAAAATATTTAAATTTCTTTTTGAGGCAGTTCCAGAACAAAACTCAGTTCCTAATTCAAGAGAGGAATGAAACCTGAAAGACTTCTTCTAGAAGTTTTTAGTCACGTGCAGTTTTATATTTCGAAGTTTCATGTGTCTAGTTAAAATCCTATTTCTATTGTCAAATCAAACCTTTTGTGCCTACATGCAGTACTTAATTTGTTTCACTTGCTCTGTCCATAGTTAATAGAGTAATTCTGTCTACCTCTTCTTTCAATAAGTATATGTAGTGCAACAAAGGACTTGAATAGATCATGATAGTCCTCTACCTTCCTGAAGCTAATGAGACTTACTCCGCTTGTAGTGTTCTATTTTAAATATGTTGCCAATGAAAGAATTGAGAATGATAAACCTCTTAATATATAGAGGATATTTAGCTATTTTAGTATTTTTTATACTTCCTTGTGATAAAAAGTACCTGGTAATTGTTAATTTATATTGACATAAGGAACTGTATGGAAAAAGAAATGATCAGAAAACTCTTAAATTTTTGAAGCTATTGTACCATCATAGAAATTATGGATTTTTTAATAATTCAAGCCTTTAATAAACTGTTTAGACCTCCAAATATGTAGCAGTAGGAAGAAGTCTCTAAATGTTTAATATACCTCAGCACCTACCTAAGATATTGTCATGGAGAATTTATATATATAAAAGCCTAAGTGACCATTTTAGCTGAACCACCAGAATAACCGGAATGACCAGAACGCCCAGGTGACTGGTCACTATGATGCACACTGACCACCAGGGGGCAGACGCTCAATGCAGGAGCTGCTCCCTGGTGGTCAGTGTGCTCCCACAGCAGGAGCACCATTCAGCCAGAAGCCGGGCTCATGGCTGGCGAGCGTAGCTGCTGTGGCAGGAGCCTCTTCCACATCCACAGCAGAGCTACTGGGAGGCGGTGGCTGCAGGCGCTATGGGGCTTCCCAGCTGCCTGCTGCTTTGGCACTGCTACATCCCTTGGGGGATGTCAGACTGCTGGTTTCTGCCCAATCCACGCAAGCCTATGGGGGTCAGGCAGAAACTGGCAGTCTGACATCCCCCGAAGGGTCCCGGATTGTGAGAGGCCACAGTCCAGGCTAGGGACCCCACCCGTACAGGAATCCATGCACCGGGCCTCTAGTAATAGATAAGGAAGAACCACTTGAACAGTGGAGTCAAATCCAAGAAAACTGAAAGAGAGAAATCCTCCCAGATGGCAGAACCAACATCACTTTAATGACCCGTATTGATTCTCTAGCTGAAATGTAAAGTGGGGCCTTGGGTATTTCACTGTTCTAAAGTATTACAATAAGGCAGTAACTATCACAAGGATAAAAGATGAAGCAACCTAAGAGGGAAGGCAGGGGAGGGGGCAGGTAAGAGATCAACCAAAGGACTTGTATGAGCATACAATGGACACAGACAGTTGGGGGTGAGGGCATGTACTGGGAGGAGGGAGCGGCTGGGGAGAGGTCAATGGGGGGGAAAGGAGACTTATGTAATACTTTAAATAATAAAGAATTTAAATAAAAAAAGAAATTTACAAGAACATTCAGGCTTTACTTTGCTGGAATATTTTCTCACTATAAATGGGGGGTAGCCTGTGGTCAAAGGGGATTAGAAGACATCACAAGACAGTTGACCAAATAATTAAAAGGAAATTGAAATTTAAGAATTGATAAATTTGCTGAGAATTCTTTCATTCTGAAATGTGTTTAATCTGAGGTTGATTTTGTGAAATTCTAATTTGGCTTTGAATCTTTAAATAGTGACATATAAAGGACTTGGTGTTGGATTGATTAAAATTTAGAAGACACCAAAGAGAGAGAGCCATTCCCAGGTACTGGTTCTGCTCAAGGGACCCAGGTTATCTCCAATTTCCTTCTTGTTAAATCTGAGTAATGCATGATAGTTAATATTTTGAACTTTAATGTCTGGAGTAATTCATTGTAGGGGATTTCATATTGAGGCATACATATCCTTTTATTAAGCTTTTATAAGAAATGAAAGTTTATATTTCAAGTTGATTGATGTTTACACCTTAGCATTTTGTTATCTGAGATATTTAATGCTTTTATTTGCTTTCATATATCATAATTTCTTGTTAGCTATATTGGACAGTACACTTTGAAATAAGGTAATATGCTAAGAAGTAAATGTTCAATCAAAATGTATGGTGTGATCTTGGAGTTATTTTATTTAGAAGGTATAAGGATGAGTAGCTAACAGTTAAGAGAGCAAAAAATAAACTAACTCAAAGATACATTTTGGAAACAAACATGTTTAATTTTTTTAATATAAAAGGTGAGTTTCAGAGGATATTTGTCTTTGAATATCTTTTTATAAAGGTATATACAGTCATATTTGATATTATTTAATAGTATAAGTAGCAAAGGCATAACAATCAGATTTTAAATCATACATATTCAACTCAAAATGCTAGTTAGCTCTAAAAACAAGACATTTGGATGGAATAAGGAAGAGATGTGAATTCAAGGGTCTCAACTCTGTATGTAAAGTCTTTTTCTTTTATTATTTACTATATTTTAGAGTCTATAGAAAACCAACTTTCGATATATACTGTAGTTAACTTAATTTTCTAACTGGGTCAATTAAAATATCTTTAATTTTATATTTAGAAATGTATATGTAAATGTTATTTTACTTTGATTTTATTGGGACACAATGGAAAAATCAGATTTCATGGTAAATCTGCAGACTAAGAATGTATAACAGAATGTATTCTTCATTTATGTATTTGAACAATTTTCTATTCCTCTTCTTTTGATCTTTTAATCAGAGGTTCATTATTACAGTGTTATTTTGCTTTCTTGTTCCTCAGTTCTCTCATTTTTATTTCTTTTTAAAAAACCTGCTTTTTTAAAAATTGATTTTAGAGAGAAAGGGAGGGAGGGAGGGAGGGAGAGAGAGAGAGAGAGAGAGAGAGAGAGAGAGAGAGAGAGAGAGAAGCATTGATGTGAGAGAGAAACATTGATCAGTTGCTTCTGGCACTTGCCCTCACCAGGAATCAAACCAGCAACCTTTTGGTGTAAAGGACAACACTCTACCCAAATGAGCCACACCAGCCAGGGCTTATCTCATTTTAGTTTTTTTTTTTTTATTTTTTTTCCCATTTGAATTCTAGATTTCATTTCAAGTTTTTCCTTTACTTCAGATTCAATTTTCTGCCACGTTTTCTTATTTTTATTTAAATAAAGGTTTACATTGTTATTTTTCAATGTCCTAATCTACTTCCTTTTATCATTTAGATTTTATTCCCTGCTGCCTCAAAATAAAAATACTCCCTTTAAATAAAAGACTGCTGCTTCATTATTTTTCTAAATGTATTCTAATACACTTGTATAATTACCCTGCATTTTTCCCCCATTTTGCTCATGCTTGGGAAGTGCTATGGTTTCAGTTATGTAACCCAAAATTAAGATGTTCAATTCTAACCCACATTCCTTAGAATGCGACCTTTCTTGGAAATAGTGTCTTTGGTTAACACAAGGTCTTTAGGTTGGGCCCTATTCCAATATGACTGCGTGTCCCTATAAAAAGGGGAAATCTGGACACATAGATACTCACACACACAGGGAGGCCATGTGAAGCTTTGCAGCCCTAAGCCAAGGAACCACCAGAAGCTTAAGAGAGGTCTGGAACAAATATTTTACCAGCACCTTCAGAGGGAGCATAAATCTGCTGACAACTTGATCTTGGACTTCTAGCCACCAAAACCGTGAGACAATACATTTCTCAGATTATGATACATTGTTATGGCAGCTCAAGCAAAGAAGTTCAGGCATTCTTTCCTAGGATTATAGTTCATTTTGATAGCATATATAAGATTTTTTGTTTGTTTTTATCTGAGTCATATAATGAGGACTTGGTATTTCATATTGAAAAATGAGTGTTTTTCAAAGCGATGTGTGTTTGAGCGACCACAGTGAGTATCACATCATGATGAGGTGGTCCATACACTTTTTTAGAAAGGTAGTTAGAACACCTGGACTCTGCGCTCCATTCTGAGATTTTGGTGACTGTTCAACTCTAAATTAGACACCATCTACTTGGATGTGTAGCCACACTCCATTTCCTTTGAGGTATAACCTCTGGCAAATGGATGTTTTTCTTCAAATTATTGTTGATCCTTGGTGCTTTATTTCAGTTACATAGAAAATCAAGCTCACTGTTCATTAAATCTATGTCTCCCCTGAAAGAAAATTCCATGATCTGATAGGAGCAACAAAATAAGGATATAAACTTGCTTTCCTTCTCTCTACCTATTGAAGGGGTTAGTGAGAATTTTATTTTTCTGTGTTTTTTTCTTTGGGGGATGGAGAGGGAAAGTGGGAGAGGGAATGCAAGTATTTAAGGGCAAAACAACACTGAAGAAATTTTATTTACTACCCTAACTCAATGGTATAACTTTATTTAAACTTTTCCAGACTTGAGGGGAGCTATTTAAATAAAATGACATTGCATATTTATTGATTTGGAAGCCCTTTATGAAAAGGGAGACAACCAGAACTATAAGCAAATTCAGGAGTGATTTTTTCCCTCTCCATTACTTCATTCTTTCTTTGGAGCTAGGATGCAAAGTTCACTAAAAATTGCATTTAGCCCAACTGGCATGGCTCAGTGATTGAGCATGAACCTTTGAACCAGGAGATTATGGTTTGATTCCTGGTCAGGGCACATGCCCAGGTTGTGGGCAGGATCCCCATTGGAGTGTGTGCAGGAGGCAGCCGATCAATGATTCTCTTTCATCAATACTGTTTCTATTTCTCTCATTCCCTTCCTTTCTGAAATCAATAAAAATATATTTCTTTAAAAAATGCATTTAGTCTAGCTTCCAATTACTATTTGTGCCTGCTCCTTGCCTATATTTAGAGGATATTTCTAGATGTATTATGTTATGAACAAGCTATCCTCTCTCCACCCCTGCTCACACAGCACTCACACACACACACACACACACACACACACACACACACACACACACTCACATCTTACCTCAACACAGACTGGCATCTATATAATCTGCAGCTGCAATGCAAATTATGTTGCTGATTTGTATCATCAAAATGTACACTAGATATTTTCATCATTTCCCATGTGTTCTGTCTCTTCAAATTAAATAGATTGTTCATTAAGTTCTCCAAGGTTATTTTCCATTAAATATTAAAGGAATGTTTTAATGACAGTCAATGACAAATTAGCCCTGAAACCAGCTTTAAAATTCTTATCATATCTGAACTATATTTATGAGAAATCCCTGAAGTTTCTTTAAAGTGAGTAGCACCTTTTCTTAACTGTCAGCATTATTATTTATGCATTCTTAACTACCAGGTATTTCCTAATTATGTGTATGAGAGTTCAATGAGAGGTCTAGGCTTATGCCATCTGACCCAGACATTTTCTTTGTACCCTTAGAAGTATAGTACCTTCAGGAGGTGCTCTAAGTTTTACTCTTAAAATTGAAAGACAGAACTTTTATATTAAACATACTACGGGCCCAGTGCACTAATTTGTGCACCTTTACTCTTGTCACTTTTCTCATATCATCCATATATTTTGGCTTCACCATTAGACAGTTATACTGTGTGTGTGTGTGTGTGTGTGTGTGTGTGTAATTACCCACAATAATCCATATACACTTTGAAAGCTATAATCTGAATCACAAAAGAGATGAAGTACTTGCTGTCAAGGAGCTCAGAACCTATGAAAAGTGGAAACAAGTGACATAACTTGTTACACTCTAATACAGGTAAGAAATATTAACATATTAGTGAGACAGATAAGACAAAGCAGTTTCTTTTTTTCTACTGAGGATGTGAAGGAAGGCGTGTTCAAGATTGTTCAGAGAAAGATACCAAATGCTGAAGGTTAAGTAAGACTTCATTGGCAACATTATTCCAACCTTCTCTAAGAAATCACTATCCAAAATTCCAAATCTTTCAGCACAATTTTGGGGGAAAATAAGTAGAACAGTAATTATCTGTAGAAATACTGTATTTTTTTCTTTTATTATTCTGAAAGTATTTCTTCCCACTTTGGGATTGAATGCAATTGCTTTTCAAAGGAGCAATCATATCTTAGTCAATTTGGTATCCTTAGCACCTAATATGCCACCTACATAATAGCAAGCTCATATTAAGTGTTTGTAAATAACTCTTGAATTAATGAAACTCTAGACATTGGTTTCTTTCAATATATTCTTATGCTATGTTAATTATAATGAAATTCCATTATAAGGTAAAGCATTTGGATTTCTTATTAAGATACATAACAATTTAAACTATACATGTCAATTTCAACCTTGTAATTTAGAGAGAGAAGCAAAAAGATTTCTGAGCATCATATCACAAATTATATTAAAGAAAAGCATCATTGAGTTTTATATTTTGTCTCTTATTTTCATTATATCTATACAGGAAGAACCAAACCCCTGAACTTATAGTAAAACAGTGCATGATTATTGATAGCTTATGAAGCTAGGGATTCTTCTAAGTGATTTACAAGTGATTATCTCACAAATCTCTATGAATTAAACCTCAGTTCACATTCTGGGATAAATTAAGTATGTAATCTTATTTTATAGGTTAAAAGACTAGGGCAATGATAGATAAGATAATATGTTTAATGTCACACATCTAGTAAGTGACTAAGCTATGGTTTGAAACAGCCCAATGGACTACAAAATCGATGTTATTAATAAAGACATTAGAGAGACTCAATAAGGGATTGAGACAATTATGCTAAAAACTCTTATTACAATTCATATATTAATATTTTTAAAAGAAGCTCTAACCCACAACACAAAATGTAAAAACTGAAATATATATTTAAACGTATGATACTTCAGGAAATGTGGTTTCAGAAAACTGATTTCATTTTCTCAATGAGTCTTCCCTCAAAATGGACCATATTTAAAACTAAAGGAGCACATAAACTTTAAAATATAACTGACAGAATGTGTTCTTTCAAAAATATTTTGACAGACTTTCAAGATATTTTAGTTATTAATTTTTAATTTAAAAAGCCAGTTTTGTTTGTTTTTTGTTTTTTAATCTTCAGATAAATGTGAGCTTTACTCTTGAGAAGAAAAATGTGGCCACACTGCAATATTGTGGATAAATAAACATGTTAGCATTTAAAATTAAGGTGGAAAATAGTATATTTTTAAATTTTTATTTATTTATTTGAATTTATTATTATGATTTTTTATTTTTTATTTTTTATTTTATTTTTTTAAAATATATTTTATTGATTTTTTACAGAGAGGAAGGGAGAGGGATAGAGAGTTAGAAACATCGATGAGAGAGAAACATCGATCAGCTGCCTCCCGAATGTGGCCACACTGCAATATTGTGGATAAATAAACATGTTAGCATTTAAAATTAAGGTGGAAAATAGTATATTTGCAGGCTGACGCTCTATCCACTGAGCCAAACCGGTTAGGGCATATTTTTTAAAGTATTATAAATAGTAGTACATATGTCTCCTTTGTAGGGGAGGCTGGGGGAAGGTCAATTGGAAAATAATATTTTTAATAAAAACGAGATAATTTCTGGAAGGCAACAATTATATATACACTGAGAGTAGAGTGGCAGATTAACAAAAAAGAAGAATACAAAGTGTATGAGACTCTATTTTTTTAATCCTAAGCTTCTAAAATATCTCTTAAAGTAAAAGCTCTAATATTTCAAATAGCCACTTTAGTAATATCTGTAATTTTTATTATTAATGCTTATTATTATTTGATAATATATTATTTAGATCAAGACCATTAAAATTCTTGTTTCCCAGGTATAAATTTGACTCTGCGAAAAAAATGTTTAATTAAAAAATAACTTACAAATATTACCCACAGTGGAAATACAACTGAAAAGATTCATTATCTCAAAACACAAATGTCAGTAGCATAGGCACGTCTAGGAATAGCTCCTGAGAAGTATATGGATCTTTCATTTTCAATAACTGTATGACATTTTCTCACCTTCCAGTGTATATTCTGATACAATATAACATTTGTTCTCTAAGGTTACTTATAATGGAGAATGTCATATATGTAATTGTGCACAATTCAAGAATGATGTGTGGCTTATTTTAAATTTAAATAACAATTTAGTTTCCTTAAGGAAGGAGCAAGATCTTTTTTGTAAAATTTCTTTATACATTATTTGTAGTCTATTAATATTTTTAGCAAACTATAATCATTGACATATATTCAGAAAAACAATACAAAATATATATACTTCTGTTTTGTACATTTCAATTTCCATTTGAGGTCACAAAATTTTAATAAAGTTCATATATATTAAATATTTGTGATATCATTGGAAATTATAAGCAGAAAATCAAAACATTTAAATATGAAAAATAAATAAGTACATATAGACTAGTGTTCATTTTTTCTTTATAAATTTCTAAAATCTTAGTCAAAATGTCCTCAGTTTCTCTTCTTTCCTTAATTCAATATAAGTGGCTTTCATCACTTTTTTACTGAAATATTTTGGTTTAAATTAGATATTAAGTATTCTAACAGGAATTAAAAAACAAAAGCATATACAATATATTTCCCCATACAAATTGGCAAACAATAGATTTTTAACCATGCAATAAGACAGTTGTACACAATTGATACCTATAGGCGAAGGCACCAAGCAACTGCAAGGTACACCTTTTTATTAAATACATAAGGGATATTTATAAAAACTCACCTAAGTTTGATAAAGCAAGTTTCATTGAATTTCAAAACACCACTGTTCTAAATATGTAAATTCTAAATATATACAGATTTAAAGAAGAAGAATAATAGGAATTTCAATATGTCTGAAACTGAATGAGAATTATAATCTTACATATATTATAAACTTGTGATACATAGGAAAATGAATACTAAAGGAAATTGTTTCCTTATATATTTATAGAAGAAACAAAATTTTAATACATAAGAAATAATTTATTATTTTAAATAGTAAAGGAGATATTTGCATCCATTTCATCAAGCTCAGAAGAGAGTACTAATATACTATCATTTATATATATAGTATTTATATGTTAAGTATGCAAAAGTCATGTTTATGGTTATTCCATATTTGCGAAAATAAATCAAAAGTAATATTGTCTTTACCATTATTATCAAATACATTTATCAGTTCTAACATTACTTCATGTAGTTCATCTAAATTTACCATATAGTAAAATTCACCATTTATTAGGCAAAGTAGGACAGGCAGTAACATAGTGTTAGATATGAAAAAAAGCAAATATTTTAGAAAAATAATTGTTATTATGTCACTATAATTTATAAAGGTATAAGTTGCTCAAATCTTAGTGATCTCAACTTCAGCTGAAAGTATTTTGAGTAGTGATTTTATAGATGGATGTTAATTAAACTGGTAAGTAAGCTAAAATCTGCTAGTGTTTGTGAGGAAACAGAGAATAGAGGGACATGTGAAGGACAAAGAATAGAGGCAGACAGACTGCTAGTGAAAATGGATGATAGAATAGCGTGGTAGTGGTTTGGGAGTGTTGAGGATTAGTGTATTCGGTGTTGCTACTGAAAATGAAATATGGTCAGACTCTCCTGTGGCAGCACCTTCCATGAAATATCACTCTGACATTAGCTCTCTGTGATTTATAAGTACTGAAAAGGTCTCTGCCCTGTGTAACCATAATAAGGTACCCACTGCCAATGTGCATGACAATTAAGATGGTTTCAGATAATGATTATAAGCATAAAAGTTTTGTTTGCTTTAATCAACAATGTTACATACTATATGCAAACATTAAATATATGCTACTTTAAAATGGCCTGTGATTTTAGAAAGTTTTGTTTTCCAGCTATATGGAATGATATTCTAGCAACATAAACCATTCCTACTAAATATATGAAATGATTGCAGGCTAAAAAAATGTAGACTAAGAGGAGACGTGTCCTACTTTTCAATAGGCATTTTCTGTGGTCCAGTGAGAAATTCTTTTTGATTCTTGCCATTAACACTCATGACATGTTGTTTATTTACGTGGCTTAAAACTGTGGAGATAACACATATGCTAAATATGACACTTCAGAACACAAAATATTTAAATATTAAATATTTTATTATTATAGGAATTATTGATTATTATATAGAATACTAGAGGCCCAGTGCACAAAATTCATGCATGGGTAGGGTCCCTAGGCCTGGCTGGTGATCAGGGCCGATCTGTGGGGCGACTGGTGGGGCAATCAGGGGGCCCCCAGCTGGCACCCGCCTTGGCTGGCCTGGGGCCTGTAGGCTGGGGGCAGCTCCTGCATTGAGCGTCTGCTTCCTGGTGGTCAGTGCGTGTCACAGTCATTTCACCGTTTGGTCAATTTGCATATTAGGGTTTTATTATATAGGATCATATAAGTATAGTTTCAGTTTGATGTCTTATTTTAAATCTTAAAATACAACATAATGAATAGTTATTAATTTTCAAATTATATTTTACTAAATTGTCTTAGTTGTACAAGTTTCTTTGTAACTTTTTTCTGTAGGCCATAAATTAGAGTGAGAACTGCTGCCTCTGACTTAGGAAACCTAAATGCAATGGGGATCATTGGATCCCAGGATTCCAGGAGCCAAGTGGCTGCATTTAATTGCTAGAGGCAAGGTGGGCATGGTTACCTTAATAGATGAGAGTCAAATGAGTAATCAGAATATTCTGATTTGCAATGAGCTGTGGTGTTGGCTAGTTGATCAAGATGTTCCTAAAGTGAACTAGTTTACTAAATTTTCACTTGATCCACATAAGTTGATCCATTTATAAACATAAGCAAAATATTTCATCAAGCTCAGAAGAGAGTACTAATATACTATCATTTATATATATATAGTATTTATATGTTACTTAAGTATGCAAAAGTCATGTTTATGGTTATTCCATATGGTTAAGTGAACAGAACTCCAACTTGAATAAAAAAAGAGTCAACAGCCTCTCATTTAATTTCTTATCCCCTTATCACATAAGATAATAAATATTAATTTTACATCTTAGTATTTATTTTTTAATTTTAATTTTTTTAATCCTCACCCGAGGATAATTTTTTCCACTGATTTTTAGAAGAAGGGAAGGAGGGATTGGGAAACAGAGAGAGAGAAACATCGATGTGAGAGGGACACATCAATTGGTTGCCTCCCACACATGCCCTTGAGTGGGAATGGAACCTGAGACCCTTTGAAGCATGAGCCAACACCTTAACCACCTAGCCACTTAGCCACACAGGCCAGGGCTACATCACAATATTTAAGATACAGGTTATCAGGAGAAATATAGGTATCACCTAAGGACTTAGCATCCTCTTCTGGGGAAGTAATTAATGAGTTTAAAGTAGTAAGCAGGATAGTTACATCATGCTACAAAGTGTAACTTTGTTATTGTTTTCATTTGGAGATTAAGAGAAATGTATGGATGTCAAATTGATATTAGGTGGAGTATGATAGTTAATTTCACATGTCAACTTTGCTAGGATATGGTGTCCAATCATTTGGTCAAACACCAGCCTAGATGGTACTGTAGAGGTACTTTTAGGTGTAATTAATACTTATATTACTAAAATTTGAGTAAAGCAGATTATCCTCCACAATGTGGATGGACATCATTTAACCTGTTAAAGGCCTTTAAAGAACAAAGACTGAGTTTCCTTGAAGCAGGATGATTTCATTTCAGAACTACAACAAAGAAACCACACTAGAGCTTCCAACATGCTTCCCTATGGAATTCAGACTCAATATTCCAACATCAACTTTTATCAGAATTTCCAGCCTGCTGGTCTGTTCAACAGATTTCAACCTTGCCTGTCCCATATTCACTTGAAGCAAATTTCCTTAAAATAAATCAATCTCTTCTTCTCTCTCTCTCTCCTCCTCCTCCTCCTCCTCCTCCTCCTCCTCCTCCTCTTCTTCTTCTTCTTCTTCTTCTTCTTCTCTCTCTCTCTCTCTCTCTCTCTCTCTCTCTCTCTC